>NC_084982.1:6847647-7062647 GCF_963691925.1 Scomber scombrus | reverse complement strand
ATTCACAGTCCTGCCCGCGCTCATGAACGAATACCGCGTGCCTGAGCTCAACGTGCAGAACGGCGTGCTCAAGTCCCTGTCCTTCCTGTTCGAGTACATCGGAGAGATGGGCAAAGACTACATCTATGCCGTCACGCCGCTGCTGGAGGACGCACTCATGGACAGGTGAGTGGATCCACCCCGACCTTTTTGTAGTCACGTTCCCTCTGTGAAGTCGGTTTGCTTTATAGTTTCAGTAGAGTCATGTCAGTATATGTTAAACCATGACCCCCGTGTTCCTGTTGTCCTGCAGAGACCTGGTCCACAGACAGACAGCCAGTGCCGTGGTCCAGCACATGTCTCTTGGCGTTTACGGTTTTGGCTGCGAAGACTCCCTCAACCACTTGCTCAATTATGTTTGGCCTAACGTATTTGAGACGTCGCCTCACGTAATCCAGGCTGTCATGGGTGCACTGGAGGGACTAAGGGTCGCCATCGGGCCCTGCCGCATGCTTCAGTACTGCTTACAGGTAAGACACACCAGGACCTGCTAAATAATCCATTTTGTGACGAGCAGTTTTACATGTATTTATTGTGTATTAGGGCTGCTAATAATCTACACACTGGCTGATGTTAAACTGTGCTGCTTTGTTTTTACCTTCAAGGGTCTGTTCCATCCAGCCAGGAAGGTGAGAGACGTCTACTGGAAGATTTACAACTCCATCTACATCGGTTCACAAGACGCCCTCATTGCTCACTACCCACAGGTCTACAACGACGAGAAAAACATGTACGTCCGCTATGAGCTGGAATATGTCTTGTAAATACAAATGTATGTTCTCTCAGTTTTTTCTGCTCCCTCAATTATCACTCTCTGCTGTCTTATCTATCCTGGTCTAGGACTCAGTCAGTTTTTACCTAGCAACTGTATGTTGGTCTTTCCCCCGGGCAGAACAATCCAATAGAGGCACACATTAAGCCTCTGCTGGACGCCACTTATCAAACGGAATTTTAAAAATGAGCGTGACAGTAGGTGAAATAAAACAAGGGACACAGTCAAGTTTGTATGTACTTTTTTTTCTCTATTTTTATTTTTTTTTTGCAATGTTTTTTTTTTGTGAAGAATGATTGACGTCAGTCAAACCTTGATTGAGGAATGCAGGGCAGTTGTCAAATGTTTTAAATATTTGGATATTTTTGTGTGTATTGATAGGGCTCTGCACTGGCTGCTCCATTTACACACCCTCTCCTCAGTTCACACTTCCTCTGTTATTAGATTGTTTTTATTTAACCAAATAAAATGTTTGTGTATAAAATTGATTTCTGGGTTTTTCTTTTTTTTTTTTTTAATGACATCTATACAAATGGATGTAATAGCAGTGAATCTTCATACAAAAAGAAGTGAGTACACCTCACATTTTTGAAAATATTTTATTATATCCTTTCATGGGACAACATTTTAGAAACTTAAAGCAGTGAGTGTACAGCTTGTATAGCAGTATAGATTTACTGTCCTCTGAAAATAACTCAACACACAGCCATTGTCTAAACAGCTGGCAACACAAGTGAGTACACCTCACAGTGAACATGTCCAAATTGTGCCCAATTGTGTCGTTGTCCCTCCCTGGTGTCATGTGACTCGTTAGTGTTACAAGGTTTCAGGTGTGAATGGGGAGCAGGGCTGTTAAATTTGGTGTTTTCTCTCATACTCATACTGGTCACTGGATATTCAACATGGAGCCTCATGGCAAAGAACTCTGAGGATCTGAAAAATGTAATTGTTGCTCTTCATAAAGATGGCCTAGGCTATAAGAAGATTGCTAACACCCTGAAACAGAGCTACAGCAAGGTGGCCAAGATCATACAGAGGTTTTCCAGGACATGTTCCACTCGGAACAGGCCTCGCCAGGGTTCAGCGTCATATCCTGAGGTTGGCTTCAAAAAATAGAAGAATTAATGCTGCCTGCATTGCTGCAGAGGTTGAAGAGGTGGGGGGTCAGCCTGTCAGTGCTCAAACCATACTATGCACACTGCATCAAATTGGTCTGCGTAGCCGTCGTCCCAGAAGGAAGCCTCTTCTGAAGCTGATGCACAAGAAACAGTTTGCTGAAGACAAGCAGTCCAAGAACATGGATTACTGGAACCATATCCTATGGTCTGATGAGACCAAGATAAACTTGTTTGGATCCGATGGTGTCAGCGTGTGTGGCGGCACCCTGGTGAGGAATACAAAGACAACTGTGTCTTGCCTACAGTCAAGCATGGTGGTGGTAGCATCATGGTCTGGGGCTGCATGAGTGCTGCCGTCACTGGAGAGCTGCAGTTCATTGAAGGAAGCTTGAATTCAAACATGTACTGTGACATTCTGAAGCAGAGCATGATCCCCTCCCTTTGGAAACTGGGCCGCAGGGCAGTTTTCCAACATAACGACCCCAAACACACCTCCAAGATGACAACTGCCTTGCTGAGGAAGCTGAAGGTAAAGGTGATGGACTGGCCAAGTATGTCTCCAGACCTAAACCCAATTGAACACCTGTGGGGCATCCTCAAGCGGAAGGTGGAGGAGCGCAAGGTGTCCAACATCCACTAGCTCCGGGATGTCATCATGGAGGAGTGGAAGAGGATTCCAGTAGCAACCTGTGCAGCTCTGGTGAATTCCATTCCCAAGAGGGTTAAAGCAGTGCTAGATAATAATGGTGGTCACACAAAATATTGATAGTTTTGGCAAGAAAAAAAAAAGAAAAGGCATCAATCAAGACCACCACCACAGCTGCAATAATTAGTCCACCACCAGAAAGTCAATCTGCAGCAATTTTGAAAAATAAATAGTAATAGTAATCATTCTGATTTGAATGATAGAACAGGTTTTTCCAGATTATTTAATTTTCATGTTGTATAGAAATGGTTGGAAACTCACAAGAATGTAAGCAATCCATTTGAAAATCATGGGCGGTGTAAATAGGGGTGGTAGAAGAATTTAGATCCTTTAATTTCAGACAGCAATACCACAATGTAAAGATCCTCTATAACAAGTAAAGTTTTCATTATGAAAATACAACACTAAACAGACTGCATACAATGAAGTAAATATTCCTTATATGGCTGATGATGATTTCCTGAGTATTCAGACTTCCTTTGTGGTGTTGAGATTTCTGCAGGTTTTCCTGCCATTACAGGTAAATTTTTGGGGGTCGGCTGTTTAGGCACTGACATTACAACAAGCCTAAATTTCTCTTTCATCATCCTGCTGAGACACAACAACCAGACAGAGTAAGAAGAGCATGGGGGTTGGCTGTCTGGGTGGCCTTGTTGAAGAATCCCTCGCATCATATGGGTGAGCTGAGGCTGACGAGCTGCAGGCAGTGCAAACTATGAGTGGAGATGCAGTCTGCCTTTTAAATCCATGGCCCTCAGCCAATTAAAAACTGCCTTCTTGTTACTCATAAAACTTTGAAATGAACCATAATCGTGCAAGTGTTGTGATGAGCTGAGTGGTGCTCATCTTCCTCTACTCCATCTAACTTCATCTTTATTTCATGGTGGTGTCAACCCTCCATCACCCTTCTCTCTCTGTGTGTGTGTGTGTGTGTGTGTGTGTGTGTGTGTGTGTGTGTGTGTGTGCGCGCGCGCGCGCGCGCGCTCTTAGCTGAGAGGGGTTATCAGGGCATACAGCTGATGAATGAACTGGGAACTCGCATGCACTAAAAAAGCGAAGAGATGAGAACTCCCACATGAACGCTCATACACACACAATGAAAGAAAAAAAAAAAGAAAAAAACCTCCCCCACTCTTCTCTTCCATTCACTGCAGCTCACAACTGCTGCACAGCCACACTCATGCGCTTTGACCCAGATTCTCCCAGCAGACGGCATCAGACTCTGGGCCTGCTAATCTGAAAAGGAAGGCTATAAGTCTGTCTTGTGTGTGTGTGTGTGTGTGTGTGAAAGAGAGAGAGTGAATGTGAGGCCTATAGCACGAGAGATATCCTTTAAAAAACATAAAAGTCCAACTAGAGGAATGCATAGAAGAATGAGACTTCATAGAAGAATTTATGACTGGCTTGTACTCACATTTGGCTGAGTAATAAGAGCTGATCTGACCCAGGTCACATGTTCCCGCAGGGCTGCTGCTGCGTGATTTACTTCGAGGCTAATTTGTTGAATATGTGTATTTATCATGTAATTGGCAGAATAAGAAGCATGCCGAACTGGAAAGCTTTGATATTATCTTCCAGACGCAACCATCACTGTCCTTCTTTATAAGCTCTGGAATGCATCTTCATGAAAACAGTGAGAAATACATGGTGGCATCCCTACTTGCTGCTGCTGCTGTTGCTGCTGTGTGTGTGTGTGTGTGTGTGTGTGTGTGTGTGTGTGTGTGTGTGTGTGTGTGTGTGTGTGTGTGTGTGTGTGTGTGTGTGTGTGTGTGTGCGCTTGTTCAGTCAACACCTCTCTTGTTTATGAGCAGCCGCAGGGAGATGACTGATTGGAGATGTTTCCACCGAGTAAACGGCGTACATGAAGTGACACGAGCAGCAATGTAGTAAGACAGATAGTAGAGGATTGTAAATTATCATCTCCAATGAATGATCATGACATAAAACAACAGACTTTACAAAGCTTTATGTGATTTGTGTTGTACATTTTAAAATAGATTTCTCCTACTTTCCCAGCAGCCATTGGCTTCCGTTACTTTATGTTTTAAAAAGATCATCCAAAGATGTACTTCAATATATATTTGTCATGTAGCTTCAATTATTCAGGAAAGAAACAATTCTTGTTAGTGGATGTAAATATATAAATACATGCTTATGTGTGCACTTATATGCACACATTGTATATAGGGTGGATCAGGGTAATGTGGGACATTGACTTATATGGGATAACTAAACTCAAATGCATTTATCTCTTCTTCTATTCAATTATTTTAAAGCTAACTAGTACATGCCTACTGTGTAAGTTATATTGTTTAAAATGACACATGTGAACATACAGACTGCTAGTTTTTTAACCTAAAAATTGTAAGCATACTAAATTAAATGACCAAATATGGGTATGCACATTTCAGAATGTTTTTTTTGCAGATAATGCTGCTTTGTATAAATAAAAGTATAAGTGTCCCAGATGACAAAATCCACAAATGTCCAATACCACAATTTTTCTTCTGATTTAACAAGGAAACAACCTTCATAATGATATTAGATGTTGATATCATGTATTGGATTCATATGTAAATAGGGTAAAGAAGTCAGAATTGCAAAAAAAGTGTCCCACATTACCCTAATCCACCCTATATCTTTATGTTTTCTCTTTCTGCTATCCAGTGCAATTGTGCCACACAAAATGTTTCCAAACCCCCAGAACAGAAATAATTTCACAAAAAAAGAGGACGGCCATTAGATGCTGGAGATGTGGAATCCATCATAGTCAGTTCACTTCACATCAGTCTGCATCAAAGCTGAACTTTGACAACAATTACAAAAATGTGAGTGTGATAGACAACGCAACTCATGGAGGTTTCTTCTTCAAAGGTTTGCTATTTCATTCTCACACTGTATGCGCACAAATGAAAACTCACTTGGAAAATGCATCAGCAGCAGTACTGTGAAATATGGGATTTACCATTAAAGGAATAGTCTGTGTTCCAAATCGAAATGAAAGGGAAGGTGGGCTACAAATCAGAACGTATGACTGGAACCTGCTATCACACTCAAGGACTTTTAATATACAGAGCATGACACAAAGTGATAAGTAAGTGTCATCTAATGTGATTTAAAGTTACAGAACAACAGAGTAAGTGGGCATTGACTTGAGTTTCATCAACTGCTGTTTCCAAGTTCAAGAATGGACTGTCAAATTATAATAGTATGCCTTCATGGAAGCACAGTAGAGAGCAGAGTTTCTGGCACAATTTGATGTACTTTCAATGTGTACAGAGAAGGATAAATAGTTTAAAGGGGTCTAAACTCTTGCCTTCACATGTGGCCACTAGCAGAGTAGCCCAAAACGCAGTGGTTTAACAATAAAGTAATTCCATATACTACAAGTGCTGCTGGAATTTTGACCTCTGAAGCCTTCATGGATGCTCAGAATAATGGAAAGTTTGAATGTCTTCAGTTTGGGCTGCATCTAACGACCATTTTCATTATTGATTAATCAGTCAATTATTTTCTCAATTAATCATAATATGTATAAGATAGCAGAAAATAGCAAAATTGCACATTATAATTCCCCAGGGTCAAAGGTGATGCTATTTCATCATCAAAATAGCTGCCAATTAGTTTTCTATCTTACAACTAATCGACCAATCACAATCTAACACTGAGCAAACTGCATTTTCTCATGAAGACCATGTGATGTTGTCAAATAGCCCAAGAAACTAGTGGACTATTGATTTGAAATTGAAATGTACAGGCTCCAAAAAAATCGGATTGAGTGTTTGAGGAAGTGAAACTTGCAAAAAAAGAAATCGTGACATGAGCCTTGAAAGCAGGCCTCATCCTTATATAACCCACAGCAGTAGAGTGATTTTTAAATCATGAGGATCAGTGTTGTCGAGCTTGATGTGAGTTTACACTCTACTACATCTGTGTGCCCATTCATTTTTCATTGCATTCATTGTTTTATTACTTTTGGATGGTGCACTTTTTGGAAATGTTTCCGTCTCTCTCTATCCAGCGGATGGCAGCAGCGAGAGGTGGGCTGGTTGTTGTTGATGCTGAGGAAGCTTTTCTCTTCCACTTCTGCATCTGAGAGGAGGAGAGACAGGCACCAACTTCCTGTGTGATCTGTGTTCAACTGAGTTCAGACTGACTGCCTCTCCGGGAGGCTTGTGGCTCTGCAAACCGGTGGAGGAGGGAGGCTCTGTGGGTGGTGTATGGCTCGGAGAGACTCCTGCGATCTCCGTGCAGCAGTAGCAGCAGCAGCAGCAGTGGTGGAAGTGGTGGTAGTAGCAGCAGCCGTAAATGTGGATTGTTTACACCGGTGCGTCCAGCCGTTCCTGCTTCCCCGCCTCGCTGCGTACCCGAGCGTCCGCCTCGGCTCAGCTGCGTCGCGGCAGATAGCGTCAGTGGAGCGGGGCTGATGGCCCTGGTGCTACCCCCGGCCTTCGTCATCATCATCAGCGGCAGCAGCATCATCCGCCTGTGTGTCTGCTAGAGAGCTGCGAGAAGCCGCGTTGCTTCACCCGGCCGCCTGAAGTCGCCCCGTGGGCAGCCCGGAGAGAGGAGAGGAGGAGCGGGGGTTCGGCCGCAGCATCGCCCCCGGAGGGAGTGGATGATCAGCCGGAGCAGACCCAGAGATGGCTGTTCTCAAACTGGCCGATCAGGTAGACCTGTTAGCTGCTGCTAGCCTAGCCTGGACTGTGATCAGGCTGCACAGCACTTTTTACTCCATTTATCGGATGTTTGCTTAGAAATGTATCTTTAATATTGCGACGTGTCTTTGTGTTGGTCAAACACTCCTAACCCTGCACACTGAGCACACAGATCACATAATGCTGCATGGAACTGGACGCTCAAACGTCCCGATTTTCGCTTTTTGTCATTAATGAGTAGCATTTTTCGGTGTTCCGTTAAAATGAGGACAGCCCACTTATTATATACTTCCTGCTCTGTTTCCTTCCGCAAGCATCGCCTGGGCCCAGAACACAAATATATCAGTGTTTTCATCTCATACACAGACAAATGTAGACTGTGTGTCCATAGTGCTGTAGCCTGGTATTGCTTCATGTGAAAAACCTTCAACTGCAAACCAAAAAAATCAATTTCTGATGATTTTATTCCAAGGAGACCAAAAGTATGTGAGATGTCTAAACTACTCATGAGGTCCATTTATTAGCTGTTCTGGAGCTTTTGATTGTATTGCATGATCCTCTTTAGCAGAGCTTTACTGCTTTCACTTCAACGTTTAAGTCAATATGAATAAAAAGTGCTTAAAATGCTGTGAAAACTGGAAATTTGACTATCTACAATCTTATGGGTAATTACATCTGTTGGTGAAGATAGTGAGTGAAAGCTCCTTAACAGCTACTAAATGGATCTTGAGAGGTTTTTAAAAATAAGGTTTTTGTTTCCTGGTGTACAGTGCCATTACTTGTAGATGGGATGATGGAACCTCTAATAGTCTGATCATTGATTTAAATGGCAAATGCCACCCTACGGCTCCCCTAACCTCCGCTTGGGAACCTCCTTTCTTTCTTTGGTCTCTCTTCTGTAAACTCACAGGCTCGTGCTTCAGTTACCACCTGTCTTAGTTTACCTGGTGAATATGCTGGTTAACAAGTGGCACCAGGAGGACAGTACGTTGGCATCTGCAGAGATGATACTGTAGATGGTGCTCCGTTCGCTCCTTTGTCTCGGTAGAAGTCCCTGATCTGACCCAGCGTCTTCAGCCCAGCTCATATCAGATGTATGGTTACTTCAAGGAAGAGAAGAAATGTCTTTTTATGTAACCCGGTACTGCGGGACTTCCTGTTATTTTCAGACAACATACTGATGATGCCTGATAACTGGATGCCTCAGTTCTGCACACAGCTCAGTAGCTTATACATAGATTTTCTCTCTTTTTTCTTTTACTCTTTTAATCATGTGCTGATCAAGAGTGGGTCACATGAAAATCAAGTAGGGATCTTTCTCAGACTATAATAGTAAATGATGCAGAGTTTGTTTGACTGCTTTTTTTAGTATGGGCTTGTTAGAAGTGATATTAGGAAGCTTTTGCAGGTACTAATGTGAACCGGAGGTCAAGGTCACGCTGATGAAAAGACAGAAAGGTCAGAATGGTTTTCGTACAATCAGCGTTATACCTCACAGATAAGCATGAGGTTAATGTGGGAGTTGAATGAATGAATGAAGCTGTCATGTCTTTAGTTTCCTCCGATCTCTTTTGAAATAAACCCAAACTGGCATTTTTGTGCCAATAATATGTCAATGCATGTCCTTAAGGAGCTCTTTCAGTACAGAAATAAACGTCCTCCCACTGCACAGAATATAAAGGAAGCGCAGGAAGTTGTTGACTTTTGACTTTCCGCCGCTGCACTGCTCTGTGCACGCACCTCAGTGTGCCTCTACAGTGGATATGGGCATTGATTCTTATCAGTTTTCCTGTGTTTTTTCCCCATTTCTCCTTGCTTTTAATATAGATTTCCTCTATTGCTTCCTGTGTCTGTTTTAGGCAGGTGAAACACTCTGACACACAGCTGACATCGTCTCCTCTTGTATCTTGTTAAGGCGGTTTGAGAAGGGGGATAAACATGCAGAACGGTGGTTTTTGGTTTCACTAGAAACAGGACATCAGAAGCCTCTTCTGGACCCAGAGGGGAAGGAGATGAGCCAGTTTGGCCTGTCACCTCAGGCATTAGAGGAAATGAAGACATGGCTTTCTTTTATGGAGGGAGACACCAAACAGGATGTACTGCATGTGTGTGTGCGTTTGTGTGTGTGTGTGTGCAGCATGCTCGGGATGTGGTATTTATATACTGCAGGTTAGCCTGTGTATGTGTATGTTTACAGCCTGTCTATGGAATGAAAACAGAGTTAATCTGATTGAGGAAGTTTGTGTAGGATAAGAATGAGAGACAGGAAGACAGAAGGGGAAACTGTACGTTCTGCCAGATCAACACGGTCCTCAATCTATTCCTCAGAGAGCAGAGGTGACTGGATCAAACTGTTTACAGCAGACTGACCCGGCATGTCGACAAAAGCACATTTTCACGGTTATTGGTTACTAATTGGGCCTGCATGGGTGACATCAGTAGGATGATAGGGTGAAGGTCAATGTGACCGTTTGGAAACATGTTCATGTTTGAGATACTGTCACATAGCGTGCAGGAGTGTCTGGTTAAGCCTGCATAACATATGAGCATGATCAATATCATTGGTTGATAATTTACCCTTTCGTAAAGTGGCTGATGGTGTGGCACTCTTGTTCTTGTTCTGGTGGCATTCTGAGAAATTCTGGCATGCCACTGCTGTTCCACTGGCATGTGGCACTTATAAACTGTCACTCATTTTCCACTGTCTGTACCACTTGTCACTGACTTATGAGTGGCTTATACATGTATTGTCATTTACATTTCAATGGCAGATACCACTGTGTGCCACTCTATCTTAGTGGCATGTCACTTTGACCAGTGCTAAAGGCTGATGCTAACAGGTCCAAGCTATTGGAGTTGTACTGGTATGTGGCACTTACAAACTGTATGTTACTCATTTTCCTATACCTATACCATTTCTCACTGGCTTATGAGTGGCTTATAAATGAATAATCACTCCCATTTCACTGGCAGATGCCACTTTTCACTGGCATGCTGGTGGGGTGCCACTCTTTCTTAGTGGCATGACACTTTGACCAGTGCTAAAAGCTGATGCTAACAGGTCCAAGCTGAAACATTAGAATCCTAACCAGCTTATGATCCATGCAGCATTGTTCTTGTGTTGCTGGGTAGTCAGTTAGATGCAGTGTTATAATACAGCAGCATAAGTAAACATGTAATACCAGACTTTGAATTCTTTCTGACATATTTCTGTTCTGATGTGTGCAGTAGAAAAATGTACTTGGACTCAGAGATTGAAAACAAAAGCAGAATCTGTGGGATCATCGCCAGAAGTTAACACCATAACAAATGCTTGCTGAACTAGTGTTATCAGATTTTTATTGCTCTCATAATAACAATATCCGCCTCAGACATCCAGCATTGTTCAGTCTGTAGGTGCTGGTATGAGTTTGAGGAATCTTCCCATTCAAGCCTCTAAAAGCGCTACACACACACACACACACACACGCACACGCACACACACCCTCTCTCTCTCTCTCCTCACTCATTCCCTAAATCTCCATGCCCCTCTTGTGCCAGCACCAGGCTCCCCCAGTCCCCAGACACAGCACTGTGACAAGGGACTGATGCCAGCTGAGAGAGTGTGTTTGAACGTGAAGGCCTGCAAGAATGTGTGTGTGTGTGTGTGTGTGTGTGCGTGCATGAGGAGCACTTACAAAGAAAGGCATAGCTAAAGAGGCCATATGCTGCCAAGTGGTGGCTGCTTGTTTAAAGGCACAGCCCCCCCCCCCCTTTTCTCCAGCTGGCATCTCGTTCACTACACTATAGTGTGTCCTTCCTCCTTCCCTCTCTTATCACTTCGTTCAAGTAAACACTGATTAAAGCCGAATCGCTACTTAATGGCCGACGCGAGCTTTGAATTTGAATGAAAACTGTCTGGCTGATCACCAGGAGGAAACAGTGAGGAAGACGGGACAATCGTTTCCTTAGCCAATATGAGCACCATCCTCTCTCGCCTTTCATTTTTTCGTCGCCCACATAATTCTTATTTGGCACTGTGTTCCTGCTTTGTTGGGTGCATTGAAATTATGACTCGGTGCAACAATAGGTGGAAGTTTCACAACAGAAAAATGTGACACGTGTGTCCGAATGAAGCATTTCTAACGTTAAGCCGGTTGAGTTTGACTTACGGGGGGAGGTTAAGCTGTGGAGGACAGATCCCTAAACACCCCAAAATGTCAAAGAAGTCTTGGTCATGTACTTAGTATTAGATTGTTTTTTAAGGCCAGGTGTTAAACTTTAATTCTCTGTGTTTGAATGTCTGTCTGATCCGGTTGATAGTCTGTGATGAGATAGTTCCTGATTTAAATATGAGTTTAGCTTATTTTAGTCTTTTAAAAAACTAACTAGCTAACTATTACCTCTCAAACAACAGTTCACTGGTTGAAAATTGTGCCTTTTTTACAATAGTATTTGTGTGTTAATTCAGCACAAGGAGACACAGTGTATTAATGTGAAGTTTAGCGGTTGGTTTGCAGATATTTGGTTGTTGGACAGAGACACGCTAGCTGTTCCCCTCTGCTTCCAGTCTTTATGCTAAGCTAAGCTAATCTCCTCCTGGCTCCAGCTCCATGGTCGGCAAACACAACTTGTTTATTTTAGATTCATATCTTCAATGTAAGAAAAGCTCTTCAGCTGGTAGTGTTAAGACAACATTGCACAGTTATCCATTGTAGTTAATAGAATCAAAGTGTACCACTTAGAAGAAAGAAGAAGAAACTTTATTTCGGACTGCAGGTCCATATCAATAAAATAACAATAAATAAAACATAAGACTATACAAGGACAAGACAGCACAGACAAGGTTAAAACAGATACAGAAGTGTTCCAATGCTTCCATAAACAGGAGTATTTTGTGTCACTTTGTGTAGGCTGGGCTAATGCCATTTAGACTTTTTTAACTCATTTAACCTTGGATCTGTATGTTAAAATCCTCAGCAAAGCATGAAGGGTGGGGACATTGTTAGAAACACACATATGACTTGAACTCGTCCATCTTGGAAACTTAAGCACGATTCTGAATGCATCATTGAATGAAACCTGAAGCTTCTTCATTTTTGCTTTGCTATAATTGTACCAAACTACATGGACATGCATTTGTAAAAAAAATAAATAAATAAAAAAATCACCTGCCTACTATAATGGTCAGCTGGGAGGTGTATGATGATATGATGATGTGGCATTGCAACAGATGAGGAAGTGGTGTCATTTAGTGAATATGTGTGTGAATGTGTGCGTTGTGTTTAAAGCAGAAGTGAAACGCTCCTCGGCGGTTCCTCTCTCAGGTTTCTGAGAAGGAGCGACTGTGCAACAGGAAGTGAGGCGGGAGGCAACAGAAATACACAGGAAGTGTAGTGAAGCTTGCTTCTGTTCGTTCTGATTCATCATTAAGAGATGCAACCTGAAGCCTTTAAAGCCCAGCAGAGGCTCCAGCATTGACTTTGACTGTTTTTATGCTTAAATAATCAGTGTAGGTTAGATTCTATCAGGTGGTATCACAGACCACTACAGCCACAACACTACAAACTCTTGTATGTGTGCTTTACATTATAGTGAACTATCTTGCAGATCATGTTGCTGTATTTCAGATTTTTTCCCCCTGTCCTTCTGGTGTGGCTGTGCAGAATTGATCAAAGTCAGTGGTTCTGAAGCAGAATGAGGCATTGCAGGCTTTACTTTACACATATCAGTTTGATATATAACAGTGAATCACAGTGCACTGCTACAATCATCCCTTTGATGACATTTTATGTGATTTTCCATTTGTACATGTACGGCCAGTGAAAATATCTTTACTAATATCTTGATAATGATTTGAATCCTTACTTTCATGCAGTCATTCATTTCTGTATGGTATAAAAATGAATGATCAGACTCTTGAAAGCTACTTTAGTTGTTTAATCCATCAGAGTTGAACATTAAACCTGCATTTATTGTGTACAAAGTTACATTATTATTCCTAGTATCACTGCACAATAGGCTAATAATCAAGTTGTTTCTGTACATTGATGCACAAATCATATATAGTACAGATAAAACAGTCCTGCTTATTGATATTCAACAACAGGACAATGTATACAGTCACAAAGGTGCATATCCTATTTCTTAACCTGGTGTCACAGCAATAATGGCAATTTAACTCAAATGAGCCACACTATGTTTTATGTGATGATGCAGCATATTGAAATGAATCAGAGAAGCTCAGGCATGTGCTTCATGGTTTTCTTAAAAAACAATTGAGAAAATATGGCAAACTTGTTCTGCAATATTGATTAGTCAATGACCCATGATTGTCTTTATCATGTGTAGACACTGTATTTCCTACATTGAACTTTGAAGCAGTTGTTTCATTGATGACTTGAGCACGCTCTAATGAGTCATCTGTTTGTAGCAAGTTTCAAAAGTCAGAAATGAATGGAAATCAGTGTTGGTCCGGAGAGCAGAAAAGTTAAAGGATAGGGTTGCAATTTTTCACGTCTGATTTAAAACAATTGTCAGATGCTCAAATTAACATTGAACATATTAAGCTTGCTGTAACCATTCCTCCTGTTCACACAGACCTTTAGAAGATCCCTTCTAAGTCCAAATGAGGCAAATCACATGAATATCTACAAAACCTTTGAAACACATATCTGTTCTTTCACTGCCGCTCAACATTGAAAAACAATACAGGGAAACAGAGGGAACTTCTCACTAAAAAGACTTGACCTTTGTAAGATATCAGCTTGATTTCTTGAACTCAAGACGGCTGAAAACCTCAAAGCGAGGACCGTGGATTTTGACCCCGATCACTTGCACTGGAAGCACATCTTCTGACTCTCTGTGTGAGCAGGAGGAACAATCACAGCAAGTAAAACCTGTTTAAATGTTCATATGTGCACCTGACTGTCCTGTCTGACACTCTACAGCATGTGTCAGCTGTAATGTGAAGTGCACGTGATGTAAAGTCGAGGGGCACAACTTGCAAAAACCACTCGAGTGTTCCTTTTAAGCCACTGACATGTTCCTGTGATCTGGCATCACTCATGTTGACTAAACAAGGTTGCGGTGTGAGTTTCTTTGTAACCCATGCCTGCTTCTGTTCCTATAGTATACTGCTGCAGTGCTGACTGACTGACGCCATCTAGGTCCTGTATTTACCTCATATCTGAGATCCAGGAAAGAAAATAAGGGCTTGACCTCTACAGTGTCCTTCATTAAAGACTTTATCTGCACAGGCTTTTGATTTTATGACCTCTGTGAACAATATTTTCTCATGGAGGTCAGTCTTACATGTAAGAACGGAGCAGAGTTTTTGAAGTCCTGCTAGTAATAAATACATTTTTGTATACAGTATGTAGTATCTTACAGTCTCATAGTAGCCCTTACTGCTCTTGCTTTTGTAAACACGGCAGCTTAAAGTCAAGCAGCTGCTCCTACACACACACACACACACACACACACACACACACACACACACACACACACACACACACACACACACACACACACACACACACACACAGCTAGTATTCCATACCGTGGGAAGGATCATGCTCGGTCTCCTCTTGTGTAATATCCAGGAAATATTCCCCTTAACTTGTCGTTTCATTTCACTGGCAGTTTAAATCGATTATACGTACTCTCATGTCTCACATGTGGCTTCTGGTCATGTGTTGAATGTCTTTTTTACACTGACCGTGTCTTTTCTCGCTTCTTCTGCACAGCCTCCTCTCATCCAGGCGATCTTCAGTGGAGACCCTGAAGAGATCCGTATGCTCATATACAAGTCTGAAGACATCAATGCTCTGGTGAGGACACACGTTGTCATTTACTCATTTTTTTGGTTTGATACAAATGAATCTTTCATCCGGTTTCTGTTTAAATAAAGTTTGTTTTTCACACTCCTGCTACAAATTTCTACCAAAAAGACTGGAAACAGAGATTGGAAAACCTTGGAGACCTTTTCTCATAATTATCGTATTGGTATGTTGTACTCATCACAGCACAGGTAGGACTAGAGAAATGGATTTGTTGTTACGTTTAGGGGACTTAAGTAACACTGAACCTTGTAGCTACAGCAGCCAGTAACAGACCACAACATACATGCTTTAGTTGCCCACGCCAGGCAAAGGATGCAGGCCTTACCTGAACCCTGGTCTCCTGCAGTGTGGCCTCACAGGAGCTGGGTACAAAATGAATAGAAAGTAAACCAAATTTTTTCCTCAGTATCTGCAGTACTGCGTTGGTGTTTACTTCCTCTTCCTCTTTCTCATTCATTCTCCCTTTTTCTGGAATCAGCCCTCTGACAGGTTCATATTAGATAAAACCCACCTTCTTGATATTCGGCAACCAATCAGTATATCAAATGGCCATGTGACTGTGACATAATGAAATGATAATTATGAGATCTCTATCTTATTTGATATGTTTTCTCCTATAATAAAATGCTAAGCCTTAATTATGAGATTGGGAAGTCATATTTGTGACAAATGTTGCAAATTTTGGGGATTTGGAGTTTGATTCACTTGAAATTTTGCAGTAATTCATCCTTTAAACAGCGCCCAATATTCAATGCACAAGATTTTGGTATTTTTCAAAACTTCTGCATACAGGTACAGAACAAACATTGCTTTCTCACTGCATCTTTTAGGACTTTTAGAAAAATCAAACCCTGGCTCAGTAGCAACAATCCTCTCCCCTCCTCTCTCTTCAACCCCTTACTTCCTGTATTTGCCCACACTCTAAGGGTAATGAGAGAAAGGCTCTAGGTCAAAAGTCAAAGATCAGAGCGTGTGTTTATTTAAATCTGCTCATATTGGTATAGATGCATAACACATGTCTCTACCGGGGCAGGACAGGATGTGGGACGGGCTCCTGCTCCTCAGAGGACTCCCACGTCACCTTCATTGTCCACTTTAGATGTGTTTTTGTTGGAGAGGCTGCACTCAGTCCAGTCACTTGTGGATAAGCGGGGTGGTCATCAGGACACTCTGTGTGTGTTTAAGTGTGTGTGTGTGTGTGTCTTGTGTGAGCTCACTGAGAAGAACAATGGAAGTGTTGACACTGACAGCCTGGTCGCTGATCCTCCGCTCATTGTCACTGAACTGATATCACAGCCTGTCTTTTCTCAGCTTGTATTTATGGATTAGTAATGTGTAACATGACAGCCAGCAGTGGAGGGCACATTTTGTATGATTTAAGTCATACTTTGGTTAATTTTATATTTTATTTAGACCCTGACAGAGTGTTTGTAGGTTTTTATAAACATGTTTTAATGACCCACAGCCTCACTGTTAAACCACAGTATTAAACAATGAAGAACAGCTGCCCATCGAGCTTAAGTTACTAGACTGTATCCAGTATTACCGGCAAGTACTAACTGACTGATTTCTCCCCGCAGGATGCAGAGAAGCGCACGCCGCTACATGCAGCGGCCTTCCTGGGCGATGCCGAAATCACAGAGCTCCTCATCCTCTCTGGTAAAATATATATTCCTGTCCTCCACCTCTTCATCATATCTCTCTTTTTTCACCTTTCCACATCTTTCAGATATTTTTATTTTCAGCTCCTCTAGTTTCCAAAGGTCTTGTTTTGGCCTGAGAGATTTGATACGTGTAACACTTTTAGAATTTAAACTTGAGCAATGAAATTCCTCTATTTCCAGTTTAGTTGGTAAACTTAACCTAACACCTCTTTCCACGCTGTTTGTTCCTTTTTCGTCTGCAGGGGCCCGGGTCAACGCCAAAGATAACATGTGGCTCACCCCTCTCCATCGTGCTGTGGCATCCCGCAGCGAGGTTAGCACACACACACCCACACCCTTTTTTTTCTTTTTCAAAAACAGCTCCAGCGTTTCAGAAAGAGAATCCTCGCTGTGTCACAGGTGTCAAGGAGCTATGCTTCACCTTCTGGTATTTACCTGAAAACAGACCCTTTTTTTTAAGCCTCTCCCAGCTTCCTCATACTATTCTCAGATAGTGCAGTAAATCTGGGTCAGTGCAATTAACCAGCCACATCACCTCCAAACAGGTAAATCAACATGGCTGAAACAGCAGGTGACTTCTTTAAATTCAGCGTCTTTTATGAGTTTAGATTAGCAGTGTGGGAGTATATGTAGATGTGTATTTGTGAATGGCTGATATGTAGATAATATGAGTTAAACTTTATTGACAACCTGTGGGGGAAATTTAGCACTAACGCTGAATACTTATCAGAGTTTCTAGGTTTACATACATGGAGAAGCAAAACCCAAATAATTAGAAAGGCATATTAAAGAACAATGCTGGTTTTGCTGATTGGTCACTTTTTTCATTTTAAATTTATGATTAATTCAAGTGAATATTGCATCAGCATGCTTTAAATTTGGCCAACTGTAACCACCAATGCTGTACAAGTTATTTATCTTAATACGTACAGTCAAACATACCATCTGTGACTTTTCCCTCAGGAGGCTGTGCGAGTTCTGATCCGCCACTCGGCTGACGTGAACGCTCGGGACAAGAACTGGCAGACGCCGCTGCATGTCGCCGCAGCCAACAATGCGCTGCGATGTGCCGAGGTCATCATCCCTCTGCTGAGTAGCGTCAACGTATCGGACCGAGGCGGACGCACTGCCCTGCACCACGCCGCCCTCAACGGCCACACCGAGGTACTGCAGAGACTTAACTACTAGAGATCTGTCACGCTGCTTTTTAACCTCCACAAGTGTTTTGTCAGTGAAATGAAATCATTTGCATCCTCGCTCCGGCTCTGTATCCTCTCTGCTGGCGTTACCGGTGTAGTTCACAAGCAAGCCAGGCTATGATGTAACAACCCTTTGTGCTATTTTTGAGGGTAGCTCGGTTTAAGGAAACAGGTGGGCGAGAGCAGCTGCATCACCGGGTTTATCAAGTGTGCTGTTCATTTTGACACACTCACAATTCACAAATATGCTGAAATCTAAAATTAACAATGAGAGGCGGCACATTTCTGAAGCCGCACTGAATGGACGGCTTCTCTGTTTCTGGTCGACAACCCCTCCAGAGTGTTTATGCAACAACTGAGCAAAGTGATGAGATGTAATTACAATGCAGTTATATAAAGACCATCACCACACACACACACACACACACACACACACACACACACACACACACACACACACACACACACACACACAGACACACACACTGACACAGACACTTGCGCTCATAAATACTGTGTGGTCTGCTTCACACATCACTTATATTACATTGCCCGCTAATGTCCCCTCTTCCTGTTCTCTCTTGTGTCAGATGGTAAACCTTCTCCTCGCAAAAGGAGCCAACATCAATGCCTTTGATAAGAAGGACGGCCGGGCGCTGCACTGGGCAGCTTTCATGGGTGAGAGACAAAGACAGTTTGTTAAAAGACACATCACATCATCATGTCTTTTAGTTCCCGGAGGTAGATCATTGTAGATGTGCTGGGAAAAAATGAATCAGTTGCTCATTATGAGTCATCAACTTACTAAAAGACCAATTCATCAGAGCTCAAGCAGTGTTTTTTTCCCTTTTTTCAACACAATTACCAATATTTGAGCGAAAAAGTGAAACAAAACAGAATAAAACATGTATTAAGTACATTTAAAAAAATACCAGTGCAGCTTGAAACTGGTGTGACAAAGCCAGTTTTTATAAAATGATCCTCCAAAGTTGGTTACTAAAGAGTTGTGAAGTTACAGATGCAGGATGCTTTATAGTTGAACAATACATTTTAGGATTTTTTTTGAAATGTGAATTAAAGTAAGGGTCACTTTGGCTGTGTAAAACTGTGATGGACAGTTTTCTCATGTTTTATAGAGGAAGCAAGGCATTTAATAAATAAATTGATACATTAATCAATAAGGTAAATAATGGCCAAAAATACAAGCCTGCTGATATATTACTATTCATTATTTCTTTGCAAAATCTTCCACTCAGTTCATAATTACTAAATTGTATGAGCATTAATGTCTTTGTTTTATACATAAAGCAGAAAAAAGACAGAAATGCTCCAGAGTTGCTGCAGTCTATTGAACAGCAGTTGAGTCTCCTTGTCTCATGTGTGCTGCGTGCTGTGCTGCTCCCCCTGCAGGTCATCTGGATGTAGTGTGCCTGCTGGTGAGCCAGGGGGCGGAGATCAGCTGTAAGGACAAACGAGGATACACTCCCCTCCACACAGCAGCCTCCAGCGGACAGATAGCTGTGGTCAAACACCTGCTTAACCTTGCTGTGGAGGTCAGGACACACAAAAAGATTAAATCCCTCACGTACATGTATTCATTCACTCATACTCCAGCTGGCCATAATAACAACTCTTGTTTTTCTCTGTGTGGTAACAGATAGATGAGTCCAATGCGTTTGGGAACACGGCGCTCCACGTGGCCTGTTTTAACGGTCAGGATGCTGTGGTCAGCGAGCTGATAGACTACGGTGCAAATGTCAGCCAGCCCAACAATAAGGGCTTCACCCCGCTGCACTTTGCTGCTGCTTCCACACATGGAGCGCTCTGTCTGGAGTTTCTGGTCAACAATGGTGCTGATGTTAATGTACAGGTACGCCAGCTGAAAGTCTGCCTTGTATAACACTTCTCCTACAGTACATCTGACTACACATTTCTTCCTTCTTGGTATGGTGATGGTCTTTAATTCCAGCACATTGGTCCTGAGTGAAATGTATTATACCAATATAGCTTCAAATCTAAGCACCATATTTCAGGCATTCTGCGCAGTACCTATCTAAATTTCATTATATTGTTGTCTGACCCTCAATAGAATGACAATAAAGCTACTAAACACATAACATATAGTTGCCTTCATACTGTATAAAACACCCCGTAGCATACCAACACAGGTGTTTCCAGTTGTTTGGGTGAGATCTCTTGTGAGGAACAGACTGAGCTATTTCTGTGAACTGCCTATTATCTTCATTGCACCTGTCAGGGGCGTAGAGGTTACCCCTTTATCATTTTTACTGGTTCATAGTTTGGTGATCTTCTGTAATGTCAGCATAGCTACACCCAACTTCAACCTAAACAGAAGTCTAATTAGCCTGAAGACTGGAAAATGCATGTGCAGGTGTGGCTTTTACAGTTGTACTGATCAGTATTTGACCTCACTTTCACACTCAAAAGTTTCCCTCAGTCTCGTAGAGCTTTTTAGAGCCTTTAGCTCAGTATTTTTTTGGGTGTTGAGGGCTCCAACTTTACTGTTGGTTCCCTCTCACTTCTCTCTTCAGCAGTGTTTCCAGCAACAGGCTGCTGATTTCAGTGAAACAGCTCTAATAAAGCCACTGCACACCACCAAACACCTGACAGACAAAGTTAACAAAAAGCTGACCAAAAACCAAAACATGAATATTGGATTCCCATTCAACAGAAACATGACTTGAATGAATGGACTTTGACTCTTTACTCTGGTGCAACCTTCAGGTCAAACTTACAAGTGGTAACGACCAAAATTGGCTTGATTTTCCAACAATTTTCTTCTAATTTTCTGAGTCAGTTCTATGTCAGATAAACACTGATTCCATTGTGTAAAGAAATGAAACCATAATTGAGGCGATTAACAATTCTCTTAGGTGTGGTATTGAAATGAAAGAGGCTGTTTTGCTTAAACTTTGGAATCTGTCGCTCTGTTTCTCCTCCACGTCCTTCAGAGTCGTGACGGGAAGAGTCCTCTTCACATGACGGCGGTTCATGGACGCTTCACTCGGTCCCAGACCCTCATACAGAATGGTGAGACCTCTTTAATGCTGTTTTTTGTCTCTTAAATTCGCTCTTGTGTCATTCTCCTCATGGATTAACATTTTATTTCAGGTGGAGAAATCGACTGCGTGGACAAAGATGGCAACACTCCTCTCCACATTGCTGCCCGCTATGGTCATGAACTCCTCATCAACACGCTCATCACCAGTGGAGCCGACTGCACAAGGTTTGTTTTTTCCACCTGTAGAGAAATTTCTCTTAAATGATTACAATGACGATGTGATTTAGCGTTGTTTCCTTTCTGTCATCTCCAAAGGCGAGGAGTCCACGGCATGTTCCCCCTCCACCTGGCTGCCTTGAACGCTCATGCTGACTGCTGCCGGAAGCTGTTGTCCTCAGGTAGTCCACAAAGTCATCCGTAAAGCAGTAGAAAGCAGATCTAATTTCCTAATCAAGGTTAATATGACCAGCACATTATATAAGCTTCACAAATCTCTTTTAAGTAGATTTTTGCACTAAATAACTGTGTGAACGCACTGTGGATTTTGGCCCTCATTACTTACAGTGGAACTACATTGAAAGGGAATCTTTTAATAGCCAGTATGAAGAGAGGAATGAATAGAGCTAGGGTTAGGGTTAGGGTTAGGGTTAGGGTTAACCTCTTTCAGTTTTCATATGAGCAGTTGACTGTTTTTTTTAAAGGAACACTTGGAAAAAAAACAAGTGAACACATCCTCTAAGATTTCAGCTCTAGTTGATTTGGCGGCTCCTGAGGTCACTGGTGGTAACTGCAGGTGTGATTTCATACTGTAACAAACACTCTTTCAGCAGCTACTTTATCAGAAATGTAATATAAGAGCAACTGGTATGTGTTTACAGTGCAGCCAACACACTGTGCATTGTAGGTAGGCGTACGTAAGCAGTTTGAATCTAGAGCGAACTCCACATATAATAATAAACTACTATATGGAAAGGTAATTAGAAAATGTAAATCATTGAATGGCCATTGCTGATCGTAAATAGTATCAAAAATGGGGTTTGATTAAATGAAAATGTTCAGAATGATAAATTTCAAAACTTTCCTCATCTGGACCACTAAGAGAACAACTTAAAACCTGTAACGTGGCTTATATTTCTTACAGTACTATGTGTTTATTGTCCTGGATATGTGCAAATTCAGCATTTGTGTTTTGCCTGAACATCATCTGCTAGTGCAGTTTTCAGGGGGGTTTTGAGCCCGGTTGTTTTTCTTCCTCCAAGTGGTGAATTCCTCTACAAGCGCACATATTCAGCTCTGGCCAAATTCAAGTCACAATGTTCCAGAAACAGACAAGGACTCACTGAGTCTAATTACTCACTGATAGGACCACTCTCCCTCTGGACAAGTGTGTATTCTGCCAAATTCTCCTGTTAGAAAATTGAGAGTGTTTACATTTGAAAAGTTTCCTTGATGCTTTTGTTAGTAATATAATTTGTCTTTCCATTCATTCCACATAGTTGTTTGATTTTGAGAGAGGGTTTTCCAACACCGAAGAGGAAAGATGTGTAGTAGGAATAGTAGGAATAGGAGAAAGACAACAATCCTTTCTGGCTCCAGATGCCTCTGACGATTTAACAAGACCCTGCCGCGAGGCATAGAGCGGGATGAAACTGGGCTCCTCATGTGGCTCGGCAGAGTTGCTGTACTGAACAACAAAGAAGGCATTTACATGTGCTTTAGCTCTCTTTACAGCTGCAGTGTTGCGTCTGGACAGGACTGCTGGGAGTGGTAGAGGCCTGAGCTTTTATATTTGTTGCACTAAGCGGAATCAGGAGCTAAAAGTAATGTTCTATCACATCTGAAAAGTTGAGCAGGTTAGGGAAATTGTAACGGAGTTTCAAAGCCACAGGACAAGATATCAACCTATTCATAGTGTTCTTTGTAATTTACCCTTGTCTGATTGTTTGGTGTTATGTTGGATTCATTTGGTTAAGGCTTTTATCTAAAGACATACAAAAATGACAGTCAACCTCTGTAGGAACACCCAAACAAGCAGCTAAGACTAGCTAGTGTGTAAGCTGAGGATGTGTATACTCGGGCCGTGTGCCTGTCTGCATAATATGGAGGATCTGCTGACTGATTCCTGGATACTCTCCTGATTCAGCGCTCACATTGAAACAATTAGCAAGTAAAGTAGCTGCTTTCTCTATCTCTCTCTTAAAGGCCACTCCCCCATCAGCTGCATCCTATGGTCAGTTAACGACCCTAGTCCTAATTCTAGTAACCGGCGCTCACGATGTTGAAGGGTATATTCGTGATGAAAATATTTACGACCATGTGAAAAATCCTTAAGACAAACTCCACTGTTGGGTTGTTTAGACCTCATGTCAGCTGTTGTGCTCCCCTCACATGACTTATGGATATTCTCTTCAACAGGGTACTTCTGCTTGAGAGGGTTTGTTGTGTGTTTTGTTGCTACCGTCTTCTCATACTGCATCTTATACGTGTCACTGTGGTTTGTTATAGATGACCACGTAAGAGTTTTTAGAAACAAACCACGTCACATTACAAACAAACCACTTTAGCCCCCTATTTTTAACGTACTACTTGACAAAAGGGTCGACTTTCATTTTCAGCTT
This sequence comes from Scomber scombrus, assembly GCF_963691925.1. NCBI lineage: Eukaryota > Metazoa > Chordata > Actinopteri > Scombriformes > Scombridae > Scomber > Scomber scombrus. The sequence continues at coordinate 7,039,028 of NC_084982.1, read as the reverse complement.
TCATTTGGTCCTCTCAATATTATTCATTCTGTTGTCTTAATGTTGTTCATAGTGAGTCAGCTATGGTGGAACTTAAATAACTCTGCAGTTTTTAAAATGTGTGAAATGTGATACAAACATCACATGATTTCCTAAATGTTGCAACATTTGCTAAAATTCTGATTACAAAAACATATATAATCACATTAGCAAGAAGATATTCTTGCACAATGTTACTATCAGTGTTGGGGAGTAAATAGTTCCATGTAACAGTGTGACGTAATTTAATTACAACATAAATGTAATGAGAGAAAATGTGTTATTAAATTACAGCTACTTATGAAAATGTTAATGATTACAAAGGAGGTTATATCTGAAGTCAGACCTTTAAGATTTAGCTCAGGAGGGTTTTTTCCTCATTGTTTAATATTTAACATGTTACTGAATACATATATTGCTGTTATTAATTCTTTGAAATTAATATTTATATTTTTTTGTAAGTAAATCATGACGTGGGCTTATTTGGAGCTCTAAATATGGGCTTAAATTGTGTCACAGTATCAGTTAAGCCCATGCCAGACTTTTGACTTTTTTCATAAAATATCATTGTTTTATATTCCAAAATCTAAAAGAACTAATGAATACATTTTAAAATGAGAGATACATCATTCTTCATAAGAAATGATCTCCCTTATAAATCATGTCAGTATCCATGAAAAACACCTGAACTTAGATTTTGGCGGGCTTAATGAGTACACTTACCCTAACAGCTGAAAACATTGGTTAGAAAATTAGTAAAGTAATCAAATGTAAGAAGTTACATTACTTTGAGTCATTGAAATAGTTACATTACGTATAACATTTTAAATAGATTTATTAGTAATCTGTAACCTATTACATTTCCAAAGTAACCTTCCAAACCCTGATTACATGTAACTATGAAAGTATATTTTTCTATATGTGTACATGAAACTACAGGATGCTTGGTTGATACATGACAAAGACACTAGAAAAAATCATTACTTACACTTAAATTGTTTTTTAAAAATAATTTTGCGTCTTTTTGGGAAAGTTGAAAGCAACATTTTGCTATAGAGACTTATTTAGGTCAGATTGATGTATGGCACCAAGACAATAAGCACAAGTAATCAAAAAACAAAAAACAGTTTTCATATATTCAGAATTCAAATATATCACTGTCACAATATTATTGATATCATGACAAATTATTGTTAATATTGTTATTGATAAAAAATACTGATGTGATGTGAAATGGCTGCTTTTTGCAGGTTATAAGAGTTCAGACAAATTTGCCAGGGTTCCTGAAAAAGCTCTTACACTGAAAATTATTTCATAGTTACTACAATGTCAGAGTCACAGCCCTCAAAGTTTCATATGAATATGATGGATATTCACTTGATTTGCTGCACTGTATCAGATTCTTCCCAGCGTTGGTCTCTCAGACTGTCTGAATGTCCCGCTCATGTCTTCTCCTGTGTCTGCATGGCCAGCATCATGCACTCTCACCTAACCTTCTCTGCCCCCCCCCCTCCCTCCCACCTGTTGCACTAACACCTGTCTTTCTCTCCACTTCCTCCTCCTCCTCCTCCCTCCCTCCCTCCCTCCCTCTCTCTCTGTGGTGGCTGCTGCTGCTGTGTCTTGTCTGGCCTCCCTTCCTTCTCCCTGCGCTGGCCTCGTCAGGTCGGAGGTTTAGCATAATGTGTAACGACTCGGTCCTGTCTGCAGGCTTCCAGATAGACACTCCTGACACCATGGGGAGGACCTGCCTGCACGCTGCTGCTGCCGGAGGGTGAGGCCCATTATCCATGATGGATAGACATCTCTTTAAAAAGAAAGGCTTTAAGGAAGAATTGCCTGTTTATTACAACTCAAGTCTTATTGACGCAACCGATTCAAGCAGATGGCCGCCCACCTTGAGTCCGGTTCTGCTCGATGTGTCTTCCCGTTAGAGGGGGAGTTTTTCTTCCTGTTGTGGGAATGTTGGTGCAGTGTAGACCTGCTCTATGTTAAAAGTGACCTGAGATAGCTCTGTATGAATAGAATTGGACTAAATTATTTTTTTCATTTTGGCAGTTTCTAAAGATCAGAGAATTTAAAATCTGACTGTGGGATGAAAAAAGAAAAAAGAAAGAAAAAAAAAGATGATCAGACAGGTTGTAAACAGTTTAGCCAGATTATCTAAACCTCTTTTTTGGTTGGTGAGTCCAGTGTTATTACCAGTAGCTTTAATAACCAAAACCTACGAGTATAAGAATCCATCTAAGAATATAAACAACATTTAGGGTTTTTCTTTGGCCTACTTATGGTTAAAAATATGTTGTTTTATTGCTTACAGCTAAACCATTGTGTACTGTATCTGAATAGTCTTCCTGCAGCTATTGCACCTTTCTAATCATTCCACTCTGCTCTTTGTGTGCAGTAACGTGGAGTGCGTCAAGTTGCTCTTGAGTAGCGGTGGAGACCACAACAGGAGGGACAACTGTGGCAGGTAAGAATATACATGGCTGTCCCCTGAACACCTTTTGTTCATCACATTGTTAGTGGAGTTTAAACAGCACTCTGATTAAAGGATTAGTTGAATGACAGGAAATTAATCAACATTTTTAAAATATTCTCTTTCTGCACCTCCTCAAATGTGACCACTAGTTTCTCTCATCATTGTAAAGTGTTGGTTTTGAGCTGCTTAAAGCTCCATTAATTATATAAGTAGTTTTCTGTTATGCGCTGCAAGTGTTAATGTTATAAGATTAAAATAGAACTGTGATTCTGTGATTGGCTCATTTGCATTGGCAGTTACAGTAGTGAAGCAGTGCTAACTTAGGTTTAAAGTGTTACTTTGGGTGTCATCGCATTCCTCGTTCATGTGTGTGTGTGTGTGTGTGTGTGGATGTTGGTAATGTTCATGCCAGATATGACCAATCCACTTACAATTCTGTTTCTGAGTCACTGCAGTTCTCTAAACGTTCTACAACAATAGCATTAACATCTGCAAAAAGGAAACATGTTTTTGGGGCACGGCCTGCCAAGTAAGGGAAATTATGTTTTAGGCAACAATGTGCCATCCTGATGCACTTTTATTATAAGTGATGGGGTCCAAAATCCACAGTAGAGTGTTAACATGTTTTCCAGTTTATCTGAAGCTAATGTGAGCAGTCTGTGTTACAAATCAACTGGTTATGTTCCAAAGTTGCAGTCTTTTTAATACAAAAAATCACTCTTTGTGTTTCCATCCCTCCACTGCCACTCAGCAAGAGAACTGACTATGAAAACAAGTGTGAGTTTTATAATAAAAAGACTGTATTGACTTGATTTGTTTAACTCAGACTGCCCTGAAACCTCATATTAACTTCAGATAAACAGAACAAGGACAGATTTTGTCACTTCCATTAGAAACACATTAGGAGGGGATATCTCACTGTGTCTCAAAGTATGTAGAGGAGAAATGATTACAGCAAGCAAAAACTGTTCCAAACTGTTCTTGACTTGAGACAAAAAAAGTGTGAACTTGTCCTTTAATGGCCATAGTTTTGGGATAAGGTCAACAATCACAGATGGGTGTATTGTTAAGGCATCTGCGTGCTATTTTCAGCTGTCCACATATTTTAAGTCATGTAAATCCTCATATACTCTACATGTGTTGTGTGATCTGTTGACCTGACTCACCCTCTCTCTCTCTCTCTCTCTCTCTCTCTCTCTCTCTCTCTCTCTCTCTCTCTCTCTCTCTCTCTCTCTCTCTCTCTCTCTCTCTCTCTCTCTGTTATTTCCTCAGGACTCCTCTCCACTATGCTGCTGCCAGCCGCCACTATCAGTGTCTGGAGACTCTGGTGGCTTGTGGCACCGCAATCAACGCCACTGACCAATGGGGGCGCTCTCCTCTGCACTACGCCGCCGCCTCAGACTTGGACAGAAGGTGAGAGAGAGAGAGAGAGCATTTGTTGTCACACCATTTCTCTGGCGTTGCACTGAAAGCCTGGGTAGCTGTCTACTGTTACTACATTTAGAAACCCGATGGTCCACACCTCTCTGTTTCTATGGTAACGAGAGGTGATACTGAGGTAACGCCGGTGGTAGTTATGCGCAGCATCCAGGACTGGCAACCCCACCGATGACGATGCAGCGCACAGCACATACTGTAGTTATCCACTTACTTGCTGGCATTAGTCGGCGCCACCGCATGAAAGAAGCTGTTGTTTGATCGTGTTCATGTTTTTATGCTCTCGTATCTCACCCTCCCTCCCTCCATCTCTCCATCCCTCCCTCCTTCCCTCCGCAGGCGTCGTGTGGCTTTGGAGCCAGAGAGCGAAGGAGTTCAGGCGGAGAGAGAGAAAGAGGCGGCACTGTGAGTCCTCACTGAAAATAACACGAAGACATAAAGAAATGTTGAAATGATCAAATCTGTCAAAACTCCAATACTAACACATACATACTAACTTTAAGAAAAGTTGAGTGTGCATCGTGTTCACACAAAAATGACAAAATTAAGTATACTCAAAACTATGTGTACTAAAATCTACTTATTTATTAAAGAGAAATCAATCATTCATATAATACATACACATTAATATAAACAAATTAATTAGTAAAACAAATGAAAAATGTATAAAGGCAAAAACAATATAGAAATTGTAATATAACATAATTTTCAGCACACTATCTGAGCAAATGCCTGATATGTGACCATACATATTTATACATTTAATTTTCAACAATCATACATGGAAAGTATGTGAGATGTTGTATTGTTTTCCAGATGTTTAGAGTTCCTGCTTCAGAGTGGAGCGATGGCCTCGCTGAAGGACAAACAGGGCTACAGTCCTGTCCACTACGCTGCAGCCTACGGACACAGGCACTGTCTGGAACTGGTCAGTTTACATTCTCAAACACACACATACACACACACACACACACAAAATGTCGAGGTCATTTCTTGAGGCTGCATTGAGGAAACAATTATCTTTTTGGATGGGGACTCCAGGTGTTTTCCCCATCTGTCGCACCGTCATCGCAACGACATTCCGGGTTTCTGGTGTCGCTTGTTTCATACCTGGTCATGATTTGTTAAAGTTTTTAAATCAAAAAATGACAAAAAGCTTCAAGTAAAATCTGTGAAAAGTAGTTTGATACAGTTTGATACAGTATAAGTGCTGACTGCAGGAAGAAGGAAATGAGCTGATGTGTGTTATTGTGACCTGCAGCTGCTGGACAGAGACGACAGTCATCAAGAAGACCCCGAATCCCTGAACGCCAGGAGCCCCCTGCACCTCGCTGTGAGTCACACACACACACACACACACACATTCATATTTGTCCAAGTTAAATGGACAAATACAGCAACAGGAAACTTTACTGAATAAAGTCTAAAATTGGAAAAATCCAGATTTCAATCTCATCAGAAAATAAGTAAACAAGATTATGAATCTGACCAGAGATTCACTGCAAGCTTTCTGTAGTTATAAGTTGAGAAAACTCTGCTATGGACACATTTCAGTCTGTGAAAAAACACAAACAATCAGACGATTTTAATCAAACCCTGAAGTCAGAGAAAATAAAAGCTATTATCTATTGTAAACATCCGTCAGAGTTTACAGACCAAATCCCATGTTCAACTTTGACCTACTGTGCTTTCCGTAGTTTTCCTGTGTAATGAGGGACATCTCAGGTCTACTCATTCTTGCTTTCACCTCAGTGTAACATTATATTATCTATCTAATCTGTTGGCTCAATCATGTATCTCCCTGTCTGATTAGTAGCAATGTGCTGAAGCGACGTTATGTACAGTATGTGTGTGTGTTTGTGTGTGTCTGTGACTGATTTGTGAGCGTTTCTCTCCTCAGGCTTACCACGGTCACGCTCAGGCCCTGGAGGTGCTGCTGCAGGGGGAGAGGGAGGTGGATCAGGGGGACGAGGCAGGGAGGACCCCTCTGGCTCTGGCTGCTCTCAGAGGCCACTCGGACAGCGTTCACACCCTCCTCAGCCAGGGGGCGTCGCCACGCAGCACCGACACGCAATACGGACGCACGCCTGTACACCTGGCAGGTGAGCTTCAGTTTCAATATCATGTCGATGGAATTATTGTTTATTGGTGTTGGTTTAGCTGGATTTTAGCAGCTGTTTTACACTATATGGACACAAGTATGCAGACAAAACCGGGTTTCCTGTATGAGTTTACCTTTTCCCAGTTTGGTTTGGAAGAGCTCGACCAGGCCTGACCTCAACCCCAGCTAACAGCTTTGGGATGAACTGGACTGCTGACTGTGAACCAGAACACCTGTAATATCAGAGCCTGATCTCACTAATGCTCTTGTGGCTTAAAGGGAGTAAATCCCTGCAGCCGGGCCCCAAAATCTTGCGGAAAGCCTTTCCAGATGAATGGAGGTTATATCAGCACATTAATGATAAAGGTTTTTAGAATCAGCAATAATGTAGGAGTGTAATAGGTTGTTTGTTTTTTTTACTTTTTGGACATGTAGTTGAATGTATTTCTCATTCCTTAACCACAACTGGAATAATCAGACCTTTTACTACCTCAGAAACTGACAGTTAACACCTTGTATTGCTTACTTTTTCTTGCACCCCCTGGTTGGGGCCCATTGTAAACAATACATATGTTGCTTTTGTGGCAAAAAAAGAAAAGAAAAAACATCTCTGAGGTTTTCAGATGATCACACTTTCCCCTAGCGTGGAGACTTAACTATATATATATATATCTCTATATATATCTCTCTCTATATATATATATATATATATATATATATATATATATATATATATATATATATATATATATATAGAGAGAGAGATATATATATATATATATATATATATATATATATATATATATATATATATATAGAGAGAGAGATATATATATATATATATATATATATATATATATATATATATATATTTATATATATATTTATATATATATATATATATATATATCTTGTGGTTTATATTCTTTTATATTCTTCTGTTTTTTTAGAATTGGGAATCTTCTCTTATATTCAGCTGAATCTCACTGAGCTGATGTGTCATGTAACCGACTATTAATAAACACGTCACTGTTTTTGTGTGTCCCTGCAGTGATGAACGGTCATACGACGTGTGTGCGCCTCCTGCTGGATGATTCGCACAGTGCAGACATGGTAGAAGCTGCTGACTCTCAGGGACAGTGAGTGATTTCTCTTTTCTTGTCTCGTATATTCTGGTTTTGCTTCGTCGTCTTCCCGTCCTGATGTTGTCTCGCGTGTCCTCTGCAGGACTCCTCTGATGCTGGCGGTGGCCGGAGGTCACGTCGACGCCGTGTCGCTGCTGCTGGAGAGGGAAGCCAACGTCAATGTGCCCGATAATCACGGCCTCACTGCACTGCACCTCGGGGTAAAATCTTTAAAAAATGTTACTGAAATATTAGAATTTAGATGATTCCATAAAATAGAACATTTGAATGATTTCCTTATTGTGTTTATGAATTATGACTTAATATTTGGATTATAGCGAAATATAGACTCTCACCACTCTGAGTAAGATTCATAATAGAGTGTTAACATGGAATGGGAAAATTCAATTCAAAAAGGCTTTGAAATACTCTTTTTGATCTATATTATTACTTTAATATTAATTTCTATTATTCCATTGACTGACATGTTTATAATACCTGTCTGCTTATCATATTTAATCTCAGTTTATTTGTTTCCTGCTTTCATTTTATAATCAGACAAACTGCAACAGATTAACAGATTAAAAGCAGATTCTGCAGTTCCATGTGTTGACATTTTAATTGTTAATTCATCACTTAAATAAAGAATTAGTGAAAGTCTCTAACTATTAGAAACCTGTACAGAAAATACCAGTTGTGCACATCTGGGCTAGATAATAAACTATATTTATCATTGACGTTATAGAAATCTGAATCCTAACATAAGATAAGATTAGTCTCTTTATTAGTCTCACAATGGGGAAATGTACAGTATTACAGCAGATAAAAGAGCATCAATAAAAAAGAATAAAGAACGATAAATAATAAGTAGAGAAGCAATAAAAACAATATTAGTAAAAAGTATCAGTTACATAACTTATCAGCACATTCATTGTAACAATTTATTGTGATGTAGGTTTCACAATTTTGACACATTTTAAACTGTAAATATCTGTTGAATGAGGTTAGAATGTCATTAGTGTTTTATACCATAATCAATCAATACTCTACTGTATGTACTTCTTTTTCCATGAGAACATTTTAAACAATACCAGTGATTTTGCTTGTTACAGCCTATTAACTACAAATTCAGCCAATTTTACACACCTGCTGATCATATTTCAAATCATTTCATATGATTCTAAATAGACTCCAGGAAGTGAGTCTCTGTTAATTCCACTACATTATGATGAGTAAATGTTGACTGTATTGGATTAACAATCACACGTTTTAAGTTTCAAGTTGATGCACATGAAGCCAGCAGTCCTCTCCTCTAATTTAAACTCCCCCTCTGTGCTGCAGCTGCTGTGTGGTCAGGAGGAGTGTATTCAGTGTCTGTTGGAGCAGGAAGCGTCCGTGTTGCTAGGCGACTCGCGGGGTCGCACTGCCATCCACCTGGCCGCAGCCCGGGGCCACGCCTCCTGGCTGAGCGAGCTGCTGAGCATCGCCTGCTCTGAGCCGCCCTCCTTGCCCCCCCTCAGAGACCACAGCGGGTACACACCGCTCCACTGGGCCTGCTACTACGGTCAGTGTTACCCCAAATAATGTGTGTGTCAATCTAGTCTTGATTTGACTCCAGCTAAAAACAGCGTGGTGGTCTTTTTCATTATACATGTGTTTGTCTGTAGGTCATGACGGGTGTGTGGAGGTTCTACTGGAGCAGAAAGGATGTCGCTGTATTGATGGGAACCCCTTCACCCCTCTGCACTGTGCTGTGTAAGTCACATGGAGCTTCACATGTTCCTACAGCCACAAGTTGACATCTTTATAATGCTTATTTTGCTGGATTAAAATTCCAAAACATAACACGAAACAGACAGAAAACAGACAGGAATCAGCAAATTCTCACATTATAGAAACTGGATCTAACAGTTGTTTGGGATTTTTGTTTAATAATTGAAATGAATAATTAAGTGGCAAAAATTGCTGCTGATTAATTTTCTGTTTGGTAATCAACTAGTAATTAAAAACTGCTGCCAGAGGACAGCATTCACCACACAGCTCAGGATACGCCTTCAAAAACGTAGGAGAAATATAACAATATCAAAAGAGCTGCTCATTATGCTGCAGTACTCATGTTTTAGTATAGAGATAATAATAAATAAGCATAAAAGAAAAAATAAATATATTAGCAATGATAATAGAGTGGATTATCTAATGTTGTGTTTCTCTGGACACTGAACAGCAGATATCAGTGTGTTAAATCCTGCGTTTGTCTTTAAACTAACAGGGCGAATGACCACGAGCCCTGTGCCACTCTGCTGCTGGAGGCGATGGGATCAGACATCGCTGGCTGTAAGGATGCTAAGGACAGGTGAGGCGTGTGTGTGTGTGTGTGTGTGTGCAGGTACAGTATATTGACACCACAGCATCGTCACTGCTCTGCTGTATCTTGCGTTTTCATTCATTCCCTCCTCTCTACCTCTCTCCTGCAGGACTCCTCTCCATGCTGCGGCGTTCTCGGGTCACGTCGACTGCGTCCAGCTGCTCCTTTCCCACGATGCACCTGTTGATACTGTAGACCAATCAGGTCGCAGTGCACTGATGATGGCGGCTGAGAAGGGCAGGGCGGGGGCCCTCGGTATGTAGATTGTTTACTTGGCTGCAATTGTGTTTTTGTTGTTTCTTAATATCGCGTAATAGCGCGTCGACATCATGCTGATTCTGTCTTGTGCTCCAGAGGTGCTGTTGACCAGCGCCAGTGCCAACCTCAGTCTGACGGACAAGGACGGCAACACCGCCCTGCATCTAGCCTGCAGTAATGTAAGTGTCCTGTAGGGGGCTTCACACAACTGCTTAGAGGGACTTTAAATTCTGGAGCTTTGAGCTGGAGTCATGTTAATGTGTTTGGGAGCATGTTTAAGCCTTTAGCGACAGTAGAGAGAAGACAGGAAATGAAGAGAGAGATGAGGAGGTGACATGAGTAGTGGGTTTAAATTGCAACCCACCTGCTAATTTGTGGTGTTTCTGCTGTATGCTGCATGCTTTTAGCAGAAAAAAATAATACATTTTCACATGCCATGACTTCCTCCATTGTTGCCAAGAATGATTTGCCAACCTCAGCACTCAAACCCTGGAGCTTTGTATCACCATCAGCAGCTTTTGAGGCTTTTTGAAGGATTTCGTATAGAGAGAAAATCACAAAAGTGGAGCAAATGGAGGTCAAATCGTTGTTTTTGATTGGCTTTTCCTCGTTGAACCTAAATATGATGAATCATGTGATTTTTCTACTTTAAGCTGATTTTGTTGATTATTTTGAAGTTTAATTTCCAGAATTTTTCCTTACATGGGCTTTGTGGCTTCCAGGATGTGAGCTGGTAGGACTGACTGTAACCTGAAGTGTTGTTCTCACAGGGAAAAGAAGACTGTGTGTTATTGATCCTGGAGAAGCTGCCTGACTCGGCGCTGATAAACGCAACGAATGCAGCGCTGCAAACGTGAGTATTTAAAAACTCTGTCCCAACACATAAATGTAATCTGATCCATATAAAGAATGTATTGTCTTTACATTACTTTTATAAACCTTATAAACCGTGGCTGTGTTCATCTCTGCCAGTCCTCTTCACCTGGCGGCTCGTAGCGGTCTGAAGCAGGCGGTCCAGGAGCTGCTGTCTAGAGGAGCCAACGTTCAGACGGTGGATGAGAACGGTAGGAGGAACCTGGTCTGATCTGAGCTGGTCTGATTTGTTCTGATCTGTGGAGGCTCTGATCTGCATGCTATGTCTCGCTAAGCATGAACGTTTTTCTCCGAGTTCCAGCATGAACTCCACTTTACTAATGAATTGTTGTAGTGTGATGTTGCCTGTGTGCTACAGTCAGATGTATTTTTAACAGGGTTCCCACTGATAATGGAGTTCAGAAAGAATATTCCACACTCCTTTTTAAAAGTGTTCTCAGTGGACCAGGAGGGAATAATGGATGAACTCACTGATTTCTTTAAGGATTAAATAGTAAAAAACTCATGACGACATCATGGAGGTTGACAGTGGGAACCCTGATTTAAACTGTAAGACAAGCTTCTCGTTTGCCTGCCATGTGTCAGTACAGAAGTTATTGAATGTATTTGTTGTGTAGCGTTTCTGCTGTGGTTGTCCCCGTGTGCTGTCCCCCCCCCAATTGTCTCTGTTTGCATACTATGTCAGCTGGCTGAACACTAATGGAATGCTGCTCCATCCCTCCTTTGTCTTCTGCTTTGCCTTCCCCGCTTCCTCCATGTCTACGTCTCGCTCTCCTCCTCTTTCCTCCCTTTTGCTTTTGTCCCCTCCCCTCCTCTTCTCTCTCTCTGTTTCTCCCTCTCCTTCTCTCTCTCTCTCTCTCTCTCCCTCCCTCCCTCCCTCTCTCTGTCTCTCTACCTCAGGTCTGACCCCTGCTCTGGCTTGTGCTCCTAGCAGAGAGGTGGCTGACTGTCTGGCTCTCATTCTGGCTACCATGATGCCTTTCTGCTCCCCTTGCAGCTCCGGGGCTCCCTCCCCAGGCTCCCTCCTGAGGCAGCTGCCCATTAAGGGGGTTAAAGGCCCAGGGCCCGGCCCTCGGGGGCCCCGCAGCCCCAGGAACCCCTCCGGACCCTCCAGCGAGGGAACCACCGAGAACGACTCCGAGGACTCGGAAACCTTCTGACCCCTGCGAACCGACTCTCTACCCTCCTACCTCGACATGTGCACCTGAACTTTGTAGTTTCTCCCCTGGTGGAACGATGCAGTGTTTTTTTTTTAGTCTGTAAACCCCCGAGGGAGGAGGGTAGAGACTTGGTTGTGATCCAGCGTGGATGTTTGCAGTGTTTGTATCTTCTGCTCTTCATGCGGGGGAACGTGTACAGAATCACCAGGCTGGAAACCCTGCAGCGCTTTTTCTTAGTGCCCTTTTTCCAAAAAAAGAAAAAAAAAAGCAGTGATCGGAGCAGCTGCACTGCCCTGGACTGACTACTGCAGCCGAAACAAGTTGCTCCCTTAAACTGCGGTTGAAGAATTTGAATCCAGGCCAACAATGGTTTGGGCCTGCATGCTTGTGTTAACTTTACATCATGGTTTGTTCTTTCTACTCACGGGTGCTTAAATCCAAACCGACCTCGGTACTCAGTCTCTGAACGGCGCAGCAACTCGCCTCTGAGACTCGTCTGTCTTAAAAATAAAAAAAAGAAGCCATTTTTAACTGTTTGTACAAAATGAAGTAGACCATTAAGAAAGTTAAGTGTAATTTTAATCTTTATTTTTAATTATTATTTTTGGCTTGTTGTACCAAATATTGGACTTTCACTCATTAATAATTAACATATTCCAACAACGACTAGGTCTCAGAGAAATTAATGTCCCACTTATCGCAAAAATGTTTCATTTGTTTTCCATATATCTGATTATAGGAACTTTTTTGGTAGCAGAAAGCACTTCTTGAAAATTGCCAGTGATGTGAAGATGATTAACCCCTTTTAATCATTACTAAAATCATGACCTTTCCTTACCTTGAAATCACAGTGAGGTATTTCAGCATTTAACAGAATATGTGAGCGGTGCAGTTGATTGGATAACTCAAAAGTAGGCGTGGCTTAGAAGGAAAAAAAACATGTTTGGACTAATACTATTCACCGTATTTATGCTTTCTTTAGGTAATACTATTCAGAAACACTCCATGTTTCTTGTTATGCCGATGATACCCAGTTTTATTCATCAGTTAGGCCGGATGAATCCAATCCGTTAACTAAACTCTAAGCATGCCCCAACTCTTAAAAAAAAACTGCTGTTAACTGTTCATTTGAACAACTAAAGCACAAACTTCAGAGTTCCGCCGTCATGAGATGTTAAAAAACTGCTACAACACACTGATGGACACAGGGTTTGTGAAGATTTTTTGCATTTTATCCTGTGGCCTCCTGCACTCTTCTGTCTCCATGTTGATCCTTACCTGTAGTGCATGTTTGCACTTCGTAGAGCAGGGTAGCCAGTGTTGACTTGTTAAAATCACCCCCCCCCCTTTCCTGCGCAGCTCTAAATTTCTAATCCTTCAAGCCCAGATTTTCCATAAAAACTAAAAAATGATAAAAAGCCCTTTAGTCCCTCAGCTCCTTTTAATATTTAAGCTCTTTTTACACGATGGTACAAATACTGCCAGCACTTCAATGTAAAGTGACACAGGGCCTTGACCACTCTCCGCCCCCTCCCTCTCTACCCCTCCCCCGTCCCCCCTGTGTTTGTCTACCTATCAGCTGTGTGCCATTGTCTCAAACGTGTCCAGTGCCTTGATGTCTGTTCATTTTTTTTCTTTTATAACATAGCCTGTGTTAGTAAGATAAAAAATATTCTTATCATTTAAAGGATCAGATCACCTACATCACAAATACATTTTATTGTCTTTTTTTTCCCCACACATGCTTTTAACTTTCATATAAAGTGGAGATGCAGACAGGGAATGTCGGGAGAGTGAGATGACATAATGATGATACCCCTGATGAAGCTTTTTGTTTGTACTGCTTAAAAAAAAACTACATTTCCAGACACAATGTCTCAGATTCAATGATCAAAAACTCCAGAACAGCTGCTAAATGGACAGAAGTGACACTGTTTTGTCCAATGTTGTTTCCAAGGGAGGCCGTGACCTTTGAGCCTCAACTTTAAACCCAATGTGGACACAAAAAACAGATGTGTGATTTGACTGAAAGCTACAGGCTGCTACTAAATGGGCCTTAATGTGAGATTGTTTTCTCCGTGTCAGAGTTACTTTGGACAATTCACAGTTAACTATGAAGATGTGTCTTTTGGACTATTTCTTTAGTGGAAAGTAGTTCCGGTGAAAACTGTAAAAGTATATGGATTAACTGTGTATGGATTATCCAGAGTAATCAGGACATTGTGTCTGGAAAGTACCGTTTTTTATATTGATATTGAGGCAGATAAACAGCTAGAAACCACTTTTTTTTTTTTAGTAATCTGGGTGATCTGATTCTTTAACATGTTGATCATAATGTGAAACATGAATCGAGAGATAATGTTACATTGAATGACAGATTTGAAGCTGGGGTTTGCTCTCCATGAGGGACCATTGTGTTTTCATTGAAATGGTTTCCCACCCCCACCCCCCTCCACCCCCCTGTTGCCTCTCCTCAACAGTCTGCTGATATTCTATATTTTCGTTACTGTCAACGAGATGACCCAAAATCTAGAATATCACCAGACTTTTTAAAGTTTTTTTTATGTGTGTGCGGGTGTAAGAGTGTTTTACTTTAGGTACTGATATGAAATTGAAACTGCTTTTGTATATAATGTTGACATAAAAAATCTTTGTATGGAAAAAGTCTCCGTCACAGAAGACTTTGAGCACAGTGAGTGATACCTCCGCTCTAAACAAGAAAGGATAATTAATAATATGCTTTTGTTTTTCCTCGGTTTAGCTTCAGAATGGACTAAAAAAGGTGTATATTAATGAATTTATTTTAAATTGAAATAATAATAATAATTGCAGATTTGAATGGAGACGACTCCAAATGCCTGATAAGCACACATATTGTTAACAAGCACAGTTTTTCTCTGCCTCTGCTGTCCCTGAGCTGTCAGTCTGCTGAGACTGAATCTGTCTGCCAGTATTATTCCTTCTTCTACCAGAACATGAGCTTCACCAGTCCTGACAATCGCTATCGTCATGTGTCTGATGATTTTCATACCAGTTCCTGATGCAGTACGACATGCTGAGGGCTGTTTGTCAGCTACCCTTTTTTTTTTGGTTTTATTTTATAATTGTACAATTAAAAAAAAAAAGAAGAAAAAAGAATGTGTTTGAAGTTACTGAGATGTTTCTTTCCAGTGAATCATAAGACATGTAGGCGTTTCATTTCATTATCCACAGAATAATCTATGTCTTTGAAAATGTACATTCCTGCTGCTGAATCTGATGACGATTTTCCAACTTTACTCTTTTTTTGCTTGTGTGGAAATCAATTTACTCATTTACTCGCAGCCTTTAAACAGACGACAAACTGAGGGAAAAAAAATCCCCTGTGACTTTGAAACCAAGAGAGGAAAGTCATCACGTGGCAGGTTTGAAGTATTTTGGTTATTTGTTTTTAAAATGCAGAAAAATGTCAAAGTTCTGCCATCATTTCAATTGGAATGTAAAGTATGCAGCTTTAGTAGGCTCCTGCAGTTAGCAATTACTGTCATTATTGATGGATCCAGCAATTATTTATGTGATATGAATTCTATCTTATCAGTGATCAAAATTCATGTTCAAAGTTTCAACACTAGCTTTTACACTCATCCAAATCTTTGATATACACGTTTTCCCTCATTATCACAAAAAAAACAGGTAACGGCTTTGCAAAATCCATGTTAATAATATTTTAATAGTTACATAATCTCTGTACATTTACAAACTTTAAATTACATGAATTAGTTTGTTCACCAAACTATAAGCACAAGATTCAGTCAGGATCTTTTTTGAAATAGTTGGCACTAATAAAATAACAAACACGTCAGGAATCCAGAGGGATGTAATAGAATTTGAGTCCCCAGTGATAAAAACTGATTTAACTAGTTTAAACAATGCCACAGTTGCAGAGCGGCACTGCTATATATGGAATGATACTGTGCTGTATACTGCTCAGGCTTTAGCCCGCATGATAATCAAATATTTACAACATCCAGTGTGCTTGTGGGTCTCAAGTAGGATAAAAAACCTCTCGCATACTGAGGCCTCGTTCCAGGAAACTGATTTCTGTGCATAGAAAGTCCTGTGTTTCTGTTCTGTATGACTGCACTTGGATATGAACGTGTTGCTCAGCAGTTGATACCCAGGCCGGTCCAGTGGTCAGGTACCATCAGGAAGTACTTGTCCATGGCCTCGCAGAAGCGAGCTCTGTACAGCTCTGGAGAAACAACGGTGGGCATCTTCCCTGGAGACACAACACAGACACAGCACAGTGTTACAGACAGAAAGCTATCAGAGCATCATATTCTGCTGTGTTTGAAGAATTCTGAACACTTCTAAAAAAATCTTAAATAATCTGATGAGTGTATATGTGGACAGATAAGTAGATAATAACGGCATAAATGTTCATAGGCTGCATTATGTATAATATTATTAGCCACTAGGGCTGGGCGATATGGACAAAATCAAGTATCACAATATTTTTGACCAAATACCTCGATATCGATATTGCAACAATAATGTAGAGATGACTCTTGCTGCTTTCACAAAATATTTGCACAATTACATTTTTGATAAATAATCATTGGTAATGTGGATACAGTATCGCAGCATTTAAAATCAGGAAAAGAAACACTGATGACATATCACAATATTACAATATCCAAAATCTAAGACGATATCTAGTCTCATATCACGATATCTATATAATATCGATATATTGCCCAGCCCTATTAGCCACAGATACAAGCATGTCTGAAATATATCAATCAAGTTCCATTTGGGACACTTGTTTTTTTTATTTCAAGTTAATAATCTTGATATATTTAATTCAATTTGCAGCAAAGTTTCCTGTTTGACAATAAAGTTTGTCAAACAGGAAACTTGAGGGCAGCAGAAACAAGCTTGAGGGAAAATATTTGGCTTATTTGCTGCTTATTACTTCAGTGTGTTCATGAGGTCGTCACTAACTTCAGTCATTTGGTGCAGAGTAGGTATGAGAACAGTGAGTGTGTGAGGGGAACTGCAGAGTTGGGTGATAATTCTCAGTGTGTTCTGTTACAAACTCAATGTAGAGAAGAGTGCAAGCTTGATAACGACTCACCTTGACCTCCCAGGATTCCAGTGGATTTAACGACCATCTCCAGTCTCTTGTCCCAGGTAAATGTCCTGATATAATCTAGAATGAGCAGAGGGAAAAGTGTTGTAAAAACCACATCATCAGGGAACTGATCAAACACATACTGAGTCCCGACGTCTTCTCACCTATAATCCCGACCACGAGCTGGTCGGTGGCATCGTCTCGCCCCACCAGCAGGGAGTAGTCGATGATGAGGTGACTGGAGAGGAAGTAGGCGTCGCTGTGGATGGCGGCTCGGAGGATGGCCTTGCAGTGGGAGCGGATGTACAGCGGGTTGTCGTGGATCAGCTTCAAAAGGTTCTCGTCCAGCAGAACCACCTCGCAGCTTTCCTTCCCCGAGTCCGTCTTCACGTTACGGTTTCTCAGAGATCCTTTGAGGTCGAACACCTGCATGGGGAGACGACACAGCTGAGGACAGCACAGGAAATCTGCACAGCTCACTAACTTCACTGAGGATGTTTTCATAGTGATGAGAAAGACGAAGAAATATTACACATTTGAAAAAAAGAGTACATGAAAATGGAGTTGTGAAAATCCTTAAAACGTGCTGCTTTCAAACTGGAACACAAAGAAAACTGAGACTTTTAAAACAACTTAAATGTATTTAAGGTATTCATTTAACTTTTTTAGGAAAAATGCTTATTCGCTTCCATGCAGAGAGCCTGGTTAGTGGAATATTTCTTGGCCGGACTCAGTGTCTCTTTGGAGTCTTGTCGTCCATGTAAAGTTGCCAGGCAACCAGGTAAGAGCACATAACCCTTTGTAAAACTACAACATGATATTTTTACGCTTTAGTCTTGGTGTGGATTAAATAAACGTGTTAGTAAATGAGCTTTAGAGGTGCAGGTAGGCAGATTTTAGTACCTACGGACAACATTTCAGGTTCCAGTCTTTGTGCTAAACTAAGCTAGTTCCTGGTGGTAGCTTCATATTTATGGTACAAACAAAATAGTTGGACAAAGTTCTCATCTAAGTCTCAGCAAGAAAGCAAATAAGCAGATTTCTGATGAACTATTTCTGTAGAAGTTTAACTTTGAGTTTAATGTTAAGTAAAAATGTTAAGTTAAATGTATATATTTCAGTCTTTCTAATCATAACTGACAAACTTACACTCACACATGAGTCTTCTCTAACGTGTAAGGTGTTGTAGTTTTATTCAGCTGCAGTGTCTGTGAGACTAACCTGTGCCATCTTGCGTCCATAGAAAAGGTTTTCCATCACAAGCAGATCCAGTTTCTTCTCCATGTTGTTCTGAGAGTTCTTGTAACCAATCCGGTAGACGCCCAGGATCTTTGCCAGCGCAGTCGGCCTCTGTGGTACAAAAAATAGTCGTTTAATAAAAATGCAGGTAGTAAACCTAAAAATAGAGACCGTTCTAGAGAGGTTTCTTCATGATGCGTACTTTCTGCTGCACGGCTCCGGTGATGTAAGTGAAGTAGTGAGGGGCGAAGTCCAGGAAAGACTGGACCTCCAGTCTGGGCATCTGCTTCAGGATGAACCGGTCATCTGACAGGACACAAGAGGAGACAGAAGGGTTCCATGATCAAATATGATGCTTTAATAGATTATTATGACTTTGCAAAATGCCTCATTTTTAAAGATTTGTGTTTAGCAATGATTTGGTGACATTCATCTATGAGCTTTTATCAATCAAACTTTGTTTATAGAGCACCTTTCATACAGGTTAAAGTAGTTTAAAGTGTTTCACAGTCGATTGACAAGCTGATAATAAGACAGAACTAGTGTAGACCAAGGATAATATATAGAAAAGGAACAAATAGAAAGTAAGAATGATAAAAATGACTGAGGATTTAAAATACAAATCTAAAATAAAATAAAATATAAATAAAAAGGGAGAATAGGAGAAAAAGGTTAACTAAAAATCTAAAAGGTAAAATAGATATACAAAAAAAAAAAAGATAACAACCTTCTGTTGCGTAGAAAACAGCTCCTGACTTGCCACCACGAGCTTGCCAGTTGACACAGTGTGAAAGAGAGCGAACGAAATCGTCCTCCGTGCTCTCCATGATCTCCTCGCGCATCTTGTGAAACTCCTCGGCGTAGTAGATCCGACAGTAGAACTTGGCGTTGGCGTCTGAGAATTCTACACATTCGGCAGGAGGCGACAGTGAGGTCAGTAAGCTTTGATGGATTTAGTGAACTCTATTTACATTCAAGAAACGTGACGGTTACAACTTTTAACACTCACGTAGCTCGATGTGCGGATTCTGGGTCTGTTTTTTCTGTTTATCTGTTAAGTCTGCATCCTCTGCACAAAACAAGAAAGAAGTGTGAAGCATTTCATCTACGTGTTTGAAATTCTCAGTGATGTAGCCGGTGGACCTGAACACTTACTGAGTGGATCGTCCATGCTGCTGCGGCTCTGCTGGGAGGAGGCCGACTCACTGGGCCTGGCGGGGCTGCTCTTTGCTCTACTCTCTCCGGCACTGACCAGAGACAGAAAAACAACACATTTTACACATAACGGAAATTAACTCAACGCATTATTTATCTCTATTTTGATTAGTCAGTGAAAGTTTTTTTTTAAAATAAAAAAGTTCTGGCTGTGGTCAATTTCAAACTTTACATGGCTGAAATATTGTATTCCTTCTCTGCTTTGTTGATTTCACAGCTCATATGCAGCTAAAATCCACAAAAAAAAAAACTATGTGAAACAAGTTTGCATTTAAATGATCCATGGGTGCAAGATATATCTCTCAATTTCTATCTGTAGGACACATCAGAATTCAACAATACTCCAGATATTCCTGCGTACCTGTTGACCTGTGGAGTCTCGTCTCCTCCTGAGTGAGACACTTTGGACAAATCATCCAGTGCTGTTTTATACTCCTTACAGCTAAAAAACCAAAAAAAAATCCACAATGTTTTACAGTGTTAATAGCACATTTATAAAAGCTTCATTCTGATGCTGAGACAGACAGACAGAGGCAGGAGGTCACCTGAGAGCGAAGGCTATGATGGAGCTCGGCTCTTTCTCGCACACTGCGATGGGTACGCGCTCATGTTCGTACATAAGGTAGTGCTTGTCAGGCTCACTGAAAAAACAAAGATCACAACACGGTCAGGTACAAATCATTACAGCCTGTGGTGTAAGCATGTTATCTTGTTTTTTTTAAAAATTGATCTCCACTAGAATACAGTGTGAGGTACAGCAACAGATATTGGCTTCAAACCTTATTATGTTTTGTGCTGACTGAAAAGGGTCTGTAGCAATGAGTGTTAGACTAAAAGCAGATTCATGTTCTTTTAAAATAAAGTGCTACAGAACTAATTTGATTTAACTCCATGTGGCTGCACTACTTACAAAGGGAAGGGGATGGGGTTGTAGCTGTTGCCAGGCAGGAAGTTAGCCAGGATGGCCTTCATGGTTGATTTCTCCTTCACCTGACTGTCAGTGGAGCCCAGTAAGTGTCCGTCAAATACATCTGACAACAAGCAAAACACAGAAGTTACAAAGCAGGGTTTAGATTAGAGAAATGTGTGTGTGTGAGTGTTTGTGTGTGTGTGTGTGTATGTGCATACCCTCTGGGATGCTGAGAGAGTCCTGCTCGGTGATGGGGTGGTTGGGGGTGACTGGTTCAGCTCCAGGTTCCGCTGGGGACGGCAGCAGGGAGGAGGAGGAGGTTGAAGATAGCGTGGTGAGGTGACGGTCGTCTGTAGGTGAAAACGGGATCAGGATCAAAATACAGTTCAGTGTGTCACAGCAAACCGGGAAGAACTGAGTTCAGAGACGGCTGACTCACCTTTCTCACCATTCTGGACCACAGGAGAGGGGTTACGGGGGGAGGAATCCAAAGCACTCTATTGAAACAAAACCCCCAAACAAAACAGGCAGGTTACCAAAAAGATGACATAATCATTTGAATAATAGCAGGTGGGTTTTGTTTAGGTAGTTACATGAACTGTTCTAACCTAAATACTGTCAAATCCACACACTACCTTACTCATATTAAAAGGCATTGGTAATACCAGATGATACTTTCTGATAGTTTTTTTGTATTGAGAAGATACACAGTCTTTATAATTAGAGCATAAATGTGCCTAAATTTAATAAAAGGTCAAATATCCAGCTGTGGAAACAGACTTAATTTGACTTCTAAAGGCTATTTAATGTTAGTGTTAGTTTACGTTAGACACTGAATTATATTATTTTGAATACAAGGACACATCAATATGTCTAATATGTTGTAATATGTATCTCTTTTAGTGTTCATATGTATGTTTACTGTGTATTTACTGTTCATGTGCAATACTGGGATTACCTGCTGTGGTAACACAAGAATTTCCCAATTTGGGATCAATAAAGCACATCTCTGTGTCTCTTTATCTAACTATCTATCAATTCATTAACACGTTCTGCTGTCACATCAATATTTTCTCTTTCTGCTGTCTTTGTTCTCAACACACACACACATGTAAAAAGCAAAGTATAAACCAGTTATATGTCTCTAATCCTGCACCCTGATTATGGAAACAATATGTGTTGTTTAAATGGTGTTGAGGAAGTCAGGTTACTATAAAAATGTTGACGGTAACTCAGCTACTCAACACATGGAGATGTTACTGACCTTGCTGTCTGTAACATCAGTGGTGGTCTGTCGGTGCCTGCCTGGGCTGGGAGGGACAGACAGACGCTTCCTGCCTTTCTCCTGCTGGAACAAGTCTTGCAGCCTGGGAGGAAGAGAAGAAGTAAGAAAAGTTAAGAGCCTGGTGATGAAGACTCCTCTTTAATATTAAAAAAAGAATAAGCTTTGACTCTGACCTGCCATTCCAGGACTGCAACATCTCACATAGACCCTGTTTCTTTAGCACCAGTGACTCCAGAACAGCCTGGAGCTGCTGAGGAGAATCCAGACCGCAGGCCTGCAGTCGTGCCTGAAGCTTTTCGATCCAGCTGCGTAGCTCTGCTTCCTCCATCTACGCACAGAAACAACACGGTGACCCTTCACACTACAGGTGTACCCAGAAAATAAGACAAACTCGCAGAGAGTAACATACATCTTTCTGAGCGAAGAGGTCCTCCATCTTCTCCTCTCGCGTCTTACTGAAGGTGTCGGTCTTGAGGGAGGTGAGGCGGTCGTCTATGGCCAAGTACACCTGAGTCACTCTGAGGAGAGAGATGAGTGGATGTGGTCAGGTGATCAACCTCTGAATAAAGATCATTTATCAACCACTTCATCCTTTGGATCAGACTCAGTTACCAACAGACTGAGAACCATATAACATTCATAGACTACTTAAACCTCTTCTTTACACCTATATGTGGCCTATAATGTTCTCTTTTCTTTTTAACCCAGTTATTAATGGCCTGAAGATTCTACTTGTCAATGTATATAAAAGAATGACTTTGGTATTCACTTACTTTTGAGAGAAGTCCTTCAGGTCCTGCTGCAGGTTGGTTTTAGAAGGTCCCAGGTTCCTGATGAAGATCTTGGGACGAGGAAGACAAATCTCCAACAACCTTACGGAGGTGTAGCTGAGGAAGAGAAGCAAGACGAATTTATAAAAGTACCATGTTTCAAACAAAGAGTCAGTGAATGGATGGATAGAGTCTATATTTGCACATGAAAGAGTAGCTGATGACACAAACCAGCACGACTGTTTCTAGAGAACTCTCAATGTAAATGCTTTATATTTTTGCGTGTATTGCTTATTATTTTACTCAAATATGCTCTTTGTTGTAATACTTTACTGCTTCATTGTAGTCTTCATGCATCACTCTGCTATAACCCTGTTTTTCCACAGCTAACGTTACATTTCCTCTAGTCTAGTTCAGAATTAGGTGAATATGGGACTGAAGGACAAATTGAGAGCCGACCAACCTGAAGGAAGCCACCATCTGATTGTATGAGAAGTACTGGTGGTAGTCTTTGTGGATGGAGTGTCCGCAGGGTTCGGCATTTGCCCTCCTGGTGTACTGGTGGCCGTAGAAGCGCAGCTCCAGGTACTTGGCGAAAGACATTGACCACGAGTCATTGGACAGAGGCACCACGGGCGTCACCTACAAAAGGGGAAACAATTTAGGGGAACAGGGCAAAACACCAAAAAATTTAAAAATTTAATGTCAAATATAAAAGTTCTTTTAGTAGAATAAGATTTAAAAAATGAAAGTAGAAAGTTTAAAATGAAGCCATAAAATTACATTAAATACACAAAATGAATAAAACAACATTAAAAAACCCCAATTATTTGCGAATGAAAAGGAAAAGCTTCAAACAAACTAAGCAAAGTATCTAAATTTATACTAAGCAACATTACATTTGTCATGTTTACTGTAATTCAACATTCATCGTTACTGACCTGTTTGCAGATGCGGCACCAGGAGTAGTTGAGGATTGTGTGCTGATAACCAGGCACGGGGGAGTCCAGCTCCTTCAACACGATCTGCACACAGCCGCTGCCGTGCACGAACCGCCGGATGTGATGAACCATGGGAGTCTCGCAGAACATGCTGGGGCACTGGTAAGAAGGCCTGGAGAAAACACACACGCAGACGTACACGCACCCATTAGTAAAGCTGAACGGGAGGCTTACATTTAAAACCAAATAACATTTACTAATTCCCATTAGCTTCCATTTAGCAACTAAGTTTCTCTCTGATACTGAATCTCATCAAACACATTTCAAACACACTACTTTTGTCTCACCTAAAACAATATCTCTCCAAGAACACACCGAGTGAGAGGTCGTTTTTGCCGTAGAACTCCATGGTGACGATCCTGTTGACATCAAAGGCAATGATTACGAATGTATTTAAAAAGACAGCTATGATTTAATATTGATCTACTCCATGAGAAGGGTTTACCATGGGCTGACGCAGGGGTTGGGTGCGTTGCTGGACTGAGTTGATGAACTGCTGAACAGCACACACAGCCTCTGATGATTGACAGGAGTCAGACAGTCCAGCTGAGGACAACAACCGACAAACAAAAACAGGTCAAAAAGTTACAAAGTGCAGTCACAGGGAGTCACAGTGCCTGCATCAGCACATCACACTAGTTTAATATGAGGGAACACAGGTGACTTATTGAGACTTTAATCACTTAAAAGTGGCACATTTGGGGAAGAATGAGGAAATCAGGTGTTGCAGGTGTTGTAATTGTTGTAGTTGTAGTCTCCACAAAATTATTGATAGATTATTACATTTGTTATCAGCTCCTATACACTGATGAACAAAATGAATCCACTAATAAATGTGCCATCGCTCACCTTGGGGGCCCAACTCATATCGTTCTGTTTGCTTGGCTTTTCCTCTTCGCTGTCAGCCTTCACCGGCAGTTTGACTGGTGCGTCCACTGTCCTGCCGCTGACAGGAGCTGGGGCACTGGCGCTACCGAAGGGGTCAGCGGCCTCCCTCTGCCGGATGCGACCCCCCTTCGCTCTGTACTCTGCCAGCATCTTGGCGAGATCATGGCTGCTGGTCAGCTGCTCGACAATGCGGGTGCTGGTAAGGCTGTGGCAAGGCAGGACATCGATCAGCTTCTGTGGTACGCTGCCGTTGGTCTGACCGCTGGCCAGGGAGGAGGGTGCGGAGTCTTTGAGGAGCTGCCGCTTTCTTCGCCCATCCAGCTCCTTAAAGTCCTTGTTCAGGAGAGGGGATAGATAGACCTGCAGGACAGGAAAAGGCACAGATGCTGAAAATAAATCTAGAAATCTCAGAAAGATCGCCTGTTTGGTTGAAAAAACAAAGCTACCTGTTCGGGGAAGTAATCTCTGCTTGGGCAGTGCATGCCAGCGGGGGTGAGAAGGAACGGCTCTTTGAATGTGATGAAGGGAGAAATGCACAGGATGATGTCCTTAAGCTCCTGCTTGAAGACAGCAGAGATGGACTTGAGGCGGTCATCAGTTGAATCCACCTGCTCTGCCACAAACAGACCTGTATCATCCTGCAGAGGGTCTCGAAACCTCGGGGTAGGCGTTTCTGAACCTTCCCCATCCTCCATACTTAGTGAATCCCCCGTCTCCCCCAGAGATGTTCTGACCAAAGTGTCTGACGACATCTCCTCGTCTTCTTCCAATAGGAACGGTGGAGAGACTGACAGAGGAGGGGCGGGAGGGCTGGAAAATGGCGAGGAGGTCGTTGTCTCTGCGTTTCCAGCCTCCTCGGTTTGGACAGTGGATTTTGGGCTCAGTTCGGTCTGGGTGCCGTCTATCTCTCCGCTTTTGGACGAAGAGTCAGAGGGAAGCCCCTCATCGTCAGGTTGGCCTCTGGGTGCAGCATCTTCAGTCCCAAGTGCTGCAGGTTTGTACTGACTCTCTCCATTTGTCTCTTTCTCTCCTCTCTTCTCTCCATGTGCCACCTCCTCCTCTGCAGAGGCGCCCTCCAGCAGGCAGGGGAAGGAGGTGCTTTGGGCTAAGCTGGGGGGCATGGCGAACTCGTCCATGAGGAAGGAGATCTCCAGCTGGGAGTGGTATGCCACGCACACCATCAGCATGATGATCTCCTTCACTCTCGCCAGCTCGTACTCTGAAGCACCACGCAGCTTGATGGAGCATCCGAGGTAAGCAGGGCAGCCCTCAAAGAACATCAGAGTCTTCACATCGTCTGGAAAGACAGACAAAGAGATTACAGGATCTATTCTACAAGGTGAAGAAATCACAGCATTTATCATCAAGATTGAGATTGTGAGTAGAGATGCACCGATACAGATATATATGGTGTGTGTAACGTTATCGGATATCGTTGGATACGGACTCATATAGCTGGATTGGGTATTGGTGCCAATAGGACAATCAACAGTTTTTTTTAATTCAGTAAATTTATAGTTAAAGTTAGGATAGCAATATTTAAGTCAAGCCTGGTTTTGCCTTATACATAAAAGAATGATCCCAGTCTTTTCCACACAGTGAGGCATAAAGCATATTAATTATTATTTAACATTGGTATCAGATTGGTACTCAGTACTGGCTGATACCCAAAGCACAGATGTCGGTATTGGTATCCTGATTGAAAAAGCTGGATCGGTGCATCCCTAATTTTGAGAGAGTGGAGATGTTCTGCTCACTGTTAGCCAAAGTGAAGGGCTGCATGTAGAACTTATGGCAGGTCCCGAGCCGAGGTTTTGTGAGGAGCTGGTCCATGGACATTACCAGGTCACCCTGGGTCATACGACTCACCCTGTCCAAGACTTGCTAAATTGACAAGAAAGGAAAATAAAAGTCAGTGGAAGAACCACGTTGATGATGTAGAAACCATGATTCAACTAAATTATTCAAATAAAATTCAAAACAGTTACACTTGATTTAATAGATTTGTATTGTGTCTGGATGAGGTATATGAATCGATGCTACACTGACCGGTTTAACATTGATGACCAGTGTGATACCGTGCTCTAGCAGCATGTCCTGAGCAATACGAGACACTGTCTTTTCCACCAACACCAGGTTTGGACGGACGTCCACTATGCGCTGAACATAGTTCTTTAGAAACTCTCTTTCCTGAAAGAAAGACAAAGTAAGAAATTAGAAGATTGTTCTATCTATTATCCATCATTAACTGCAGTGAGAGTGGCTTACTGACCTGTAGCACAATGGGATCGATGCAGGTAAACTTGGTCTCCTCCCTGTACAGATACTCTATGGAGCACTTCAGCAGCAGAATCTTAGGGTTCTTGATGTAGGGATTCATCTGATTACAGGTGACACAAGTTTCAGGTTTTCAGTTAAATACTTCTAACATTTATGTCACAATAACTAAGCCAACAATTATGGACACAATAAAAATGATCAGCATCCACATTAACTCATTTTTAACTTTTGAAGTTTTTTAAAATAACTTTTTATATAATAAAAAAAATCTATTAAGACCTACCTTCTTGTGAGCAATGTTCTTGGTGCATATGAACCCGTTTACCATAGTTGAATCAAACTTCCTCCCTCCAGAAATCTGAATCACAAACAGAGACTTAGTTACAAGTCTTAAACTAAATGTCTTCATCTGTTTCCCAAATATTATGTTTCCTATGTACAATTAAATGAAAATGTAAAAAATGTAGCGTATGACTCTAGTTCTATTTGATGAGGTGCTTCTCAACCTTCTTGATGTGGACCAGCTGGCGGATGTCCATGTCGTCATCACAGTTCCGAACATCGGGTCGTACTGTTTGGACCACCTGTCGAACCACAGGGACGATGATGTCCCGCCAGGACAGCGACAGAGATTCACTGTAGAGCAGCTGCTGCAGCAGCGCCATCATGTGGCTGTGGTTGGCTGAGCTGAGTGAAAAGAGGCAGAGAGGCAGATGGTTAGATATGGAAAAAAAAAACGTCACTCCCATGTAGTAATGTTACAAAAAGGTACTGTAATGTTCTATAACATACTATAGGTACTATAACGTTAGAAGTACTCATTGCTAAATAAATCAACTAATATTAATCAACAACTATTCTGACTATTCTATGTATAATCATACTGGACACAAACAGTTGCAGCATCTCCACTCACAGCAGTCTCTCCATGGCTTTCTTCTCTCCGTTCTCCTCTCGGAGTTGGTCCAGCGAGCTGTGGTGCCAACCCAGCGGAGTGAACAGCATCTCTTTAGCTTTTTCCTCCACACGACGATTGAACAGAGACTCTGCAACATCACGGAACACCAGATGAGAAACATGCAGCTTGTTTGCTAAGCCAGATAGGCAATAATATTTTAACTTGATTAATGTTGATCAAATCAACAAGGAAGTGCTGAATTCCTACCCTTGATGAAGGCATCACTTATGACAATATTCTGTCCTCCATCCTCAGAAACAAGGAATTCAGCTAAAAGAGGAAAGAGGGAGAGAGGAAGTGAACAGCTGGTGACATACAGAGCATCTGACAAGTATTGGAAACTAAATACAATAAAGAATCTGTGACAAGACTGATAAATTGTTGTTCCCTCAGTCTGTAAGCAGTTTAATAGAGCTGGGATAAAAAGATGTTTTAGCTAATCATTGGTGTGAAATTAAGTTTTTAACTGTCAACAAAGGTGCCTCTAATAAGTATCATCATGAATGGGTGATATTTTTATTTTAACTTAAGCTAATTAGGATCACTGTAGATATTCGTTTTCAAATCTGACATTAAAGAGAAGCGTTCTTTCTGTTTAACTCAGAAAAAGCTAAAAATTACAATCAACTGCATGTATTGAACATAAAACTAGACTTAAACATTTCTGAGATAGAACGTGCGTTGAAGGTTTCTGTACCTTTCTGCTCAGTGGCAGTAGGCACATGTGGATACTTGGATTGTTTCTTGATGTGGAAGTTGACATTGTTTTGCTCCATGTTGAGGTTGATGGAGGCGGCTGAGTCACTGTCCACCACTGACTGGAAGCTGCTGACGGACGTCCTCTTGCTGGGGCTGGCGGAGTCTGGACAGAAAGACGGATCAGTAATCCAAGCATGCAAAGTATGGCTACAAGTGTAAAAATAAAGCTTTTTCCGAAGCATCAGACACTCAGTACATACTCGGCATGGTGTACTCAGCTTCATCTGCGAGCTGCTCGGTGTCACTGTCATCAAACTTGATG
Organism: Scomber scombrus; assembly: GCF_963691925.1. Classification (NCBI taxonomy): domain Eukaryota; kingdom Metazoa; phylum Chordata; class Actinopteri; order Scombriformes; family Scombridae; genus Scomber; species Scomber scombrus. The sequence continues at coordinate 7,010,533 of NC_084982.1, read as the reverse complement.
TCCTTGAACCACGACGGCTCTGAATGTCCCTCCAGGGAGTTGACACTATCGCTGTCTGGAGATGGTGTTTCTGAGAACTCTGTACTCTACAGACCAGACAGAGAGACATCACGGCGTCAGCACTTTTCACTTCAATGAAATAATCAATTGTTGAAGCTTGCATGTGATACGCCTGCTGTGTTGCCAAAAGAGCCTGTTGCATCAATCAATATCAGAACATTATGGACAGGCTTGTGTTGTAGTTTACTTGTCAATATTGGGTTGTTACCTGGAGGGGGCGGTAGAGAGCGTACTCGTCCCTGAATAGCTGGTCGTGGTGGGTGACACAGTCCAGCCAGCGACCGTCCACCAATGCCTGGCCTATAGCGATAGCCTGGGCCCTGCAACACAGAAACATCAAGATCAGCTTAACAGTTTATCAAAGGAAAAAAAAAAAAAGCAATGCTTTATTAACATAGAAGTAAGTGGAAAAGTAAACACACAATTATAGACAGCTATGTAACGAAGAAGTATTGTCGAAGTAAAAATGGTAATTCACTTGCAGCAGCCTCTTAAATGTGAATATTTGCTGAGGAATATTTTGGGATTTTAGCAACATGCCAACTTGTGCTTTAATGAAGTCTTGATGGGTCTTTTTCACTATTGTCTGACATTTTCAAGGCCCGATGATTCATCCATTCATCCAGAATCATTGGCAGATTAATTGATTATGATAAAAACACTAGTTGCATCCCTGGTTGCCTAGGCTGCATAGCCTTTAGTGAATCACCAAAGATAGTCCCTCAAGAAAAAACCCAAGATCAGTATGTGCCAGATTAGAATGAAACCATGTAACCAAGATTATATTCAAATTTCAACATTATTATATGCATTTCTGAAAATTCACACAACTAGATTTATTCTTTACTATATTTATACTTCTAGAAGTCTCATCTATTTGAGAGCATTTTACAAAATGATCAAAAAACTGAGTCAAAATTCAAATACGTAACCATGATGGCAAGCCCGTGTGCCGCTCTCTGTATAGAAAAACAGCAGCTCGGCCAACACAACAATTCTCTCTTAAGATCAATAATACTTTGGAGAATGTAAAAGAAGACGTTTGCTCATTGAGACCTGGTGGAGATGGTGCCGTTCCTCAGCAGCCAGTTGACAAGCTCCTTTCCCACGATGCAGTTGGGGTAAGTCCTCAGCCAGTACCTGTGGTCCTGGAACTCCATCCCTGTGCTGTTGTGGCAGATTTTCTTCCACAATTCCTTAAGCTGGGATGAATCCTGCAAGATATGAAGTATGTATGTCAGTATTTAATAATGACTGATGTTTACCTGCTTTATGTTTTTGTCCTATTTTAATACTGGATTATGGTGAATGGCATAAGGGGATAAGTGCAAATGAATAAAAAAAAAAACCCCAACATATTCTAAACAAGGAAATGAGTGAAAAGACTAAAGCAGCCACCAGCAGGATCTTCCTCTCTTCTTCACTGTGGTCCAACTTGGTGCCGCTCTTGGTCCCTGACATGGCTCGGCTGGTCGGTGGGCTGACTGAGCTGTCGTAAGAAGGCCCCATGGAGGATCCAGAGCGGTCCAGCGTTAGGTTGGTCACACTGGCGGACCTGTTTCATGACACAAACAAGGAATTTCACGTCACATTGCTTCTGACCGGAATTCACTATGCTGAACTCAGAGCAATGACTGACCTCTTCCGAGCAGGAGACTTTCCTACGTCTTCTTGTAGTGTTGTCAGTCTGGAAGAAAGGCCACTGTTCTGAGGCTCCTGGTGAATCATGCTAATGAAGACACACACATAAACACACACACACCTGTTGTGATCTTTACACGTCCTCTTCGTCATTTAAGCCAGTGTCATTTACCAGCAGTGAATTTGAGCATGCAGAAGACTATTTCTTTACAGAGCTAGACGGCATTAGTCTTTACTCAAAGACAGCTAAAGCTGAGACAGATGTGAAAAATGAATAAAACAAACAGCAAGACTCACGTCTTTCTCATCCCAATAGGAGTTTTTCTATGCCAGGGGAAAGAGAGAGGAAAATATGTTCTGTTTGAGGCAGGTCGACAGAGAAAACAAGCAGCGAGCACACCGATTCAAAAGCTGTTATCGTCGCTCAGACAGCATAAACAAGCATGGGGGTTATAAAATGCATGCGTTGTTGGACAATCCCTTCGACAAAGATGCCCTTTTAACATTCATTTCAACCATTTGTCTGTTTTGTGAATGGATAATAAAATCTCTAAAAAAAAAAAATTCAATTAATAATTTGTTAAAAGTAACTTGAAGAGGAAGATTAGATCAGATCCTTGTGCCCGAATGGTCATGCTTCACTAAAGCTATGTTATCTAAAATAGATGCTTCCTCTTTTCTCTTTTAAAGTTATTAATTCATTGGAGTCAGTTTTCTGCTCTGGATTAATGTTTGCAGGCGAGCCTTTCAGGTCACAAGTTGCAAAGCTGAGTCTTACATCTTGCTGCAACGGTCCTACTTTACAGCTATCACAAGCTCCCTTCACAACAAAGAATAGTCATATAGATATCCTATATTTAACATGCCATAATATGATTCCAATTCATGAGACTTTACCATGCACAGGCTACAGTACACACAAAGCTTACATAGATGTATTAAATGGCAGAAAATCAAGATAGAAATATAGCAAGCACAGATGGAGGAGGCTGGAAAAAAACCAGGTCAGTGAATTTCCATCGTAAATAAAACCACTACAACACCACAAAACAAGTGTTGACTGCATATGAAACCAGAGCCAACACTGAAGGCATCATGCCATATGCCTTCTTTATAATTACATTTGGGCAAAATCAAACTGGAAATCAAAACAAAGTTACATTCAGTCTAAATATACTCGTCACTTGAAAATTACAACAGTTTTCATGACTTCATCTGGCTCAGTGTTTCTGTGTGTGTGTGTGTGTGTGTGTGTGTGTGTGTGTTCACCTCTGCCAGGTCAGGTCTTCCTCGAGGAAGATGTTCCTGCTGGCCTTACGCCCACCCACAGGTGTCCGTGGCTCGCTGGGCTCCAACACACACACGGAGCAGGGAGAGTCCGACAAGGCGCTCAGGTCCTCTCCAATGGAGCCCGAGTCAGCTGAGTGAGCGTAACTTAGTGCTATCTTACGGCAGTATGTACAGGCTCGTAGGTCTCCTATGTACAGAGGAGAGGAAATAGTGATAAGGAAAAGAGGAAACAAAACAATTAAGGTTAATTAGAAGGTTACTGAAGCGTTTTCTGCTTTATATTACGCCACATTCATACCTATGTCTCTAGAATGCCATTTACCTGTGTAGCCCATGAACTTTCCAGGGATTTCCTGGTTGCAGCAGCGACTGCAGAAGATCTGGCCGCACAGTCTGCAGTGGTGTCGCCGGCGGAAGGTGGTGAACTTCTCATTACAGTCGTAACACTCCTTACACTGACTGTCTGGCATCCAGTACTGCTTCAGATCGCTGTCCTACACAGGGACAAACACAGCACACTTCTTTTATCTACAAAGTGCTACTGCATGGTTTCAGCTTGTGGTCAAAGGCCATGACTCCAAATATATATTATTTTCTTAATTTTCCCTGCAATAGTTAGTTACTGCAGTCAAAACAGAGTGAGTATGAATACCTGGCTCTTTCCCTCCATGATTTCCTTCAGTCTCTTCAGTGCAGTGCGAAGTTGCACAGCTGTGCGAGGGTCATGGTTGCTCAGAGCTGCATCCGATTTCCTGCTGCCATCTACAAGCACGCGTGTAGACACAAACACACAGGGTACAAATGAATACCACAAATGTTCCATCGTACTTTAAAATCCATCCTGCTGCATTGTCAAATATGCCTTTTTAAAAAAAAATCAAAGCTCAGTTGGCTTATCATAGCATTAAACATGACAGCTATTTGACAATGCACTACAACACCTTAGGAATTACTTCCTTAAAAGTTTAAAAATGTGGATTAAATAACACATGATGCAGTCAATTAAAGAAAAACTAGTTAAGATCAACAAAAACATGTTTAATATAAATGTTAGCTGGTAAACCATTCATGACAAACATCATTCCCAATATTAGTACCGAGAGGAAAATATTAGGGCAAACCAAAGACCAATAGGAAGCGCTTCACTGAAAATGCAAATATCAAACGCACACACGCATACACACAGACACACTTGCATGCACTCACACACACACATAACAGTTTGTGTAAAGGCCATTCTTTCAAACCGAGTTGTTACAGTCAAGCTAAAAGCATCTTTAGTAAAAACCACACAGTGCAGAAGACCCCTCACCTGGCCAATCCACTGTAATCAGAAAAGACATGAGAACGGATGTTACAGCCTTTCAAATAACATGCATTCATCTCTCTCATGTTTTTCAATCCCCAAAACACCATCTATCTTTTGTTGTTTTCAAGTCTGCTCTGTCTGTCCATTAGCAGATTCTACTGAACAGTAAAATGAATTAGATGAAACTCAATTATCCTGCCTGTTCTCCTCATTTTAAAACAACAGACTTTGTCTATGTTAGGGAGAACATGTGGAATAGTAACATATTCAAATTGGATGATTTTCTTGCAAGAAATACTAACTTGACAACTACTCCTATTGTAAAATATGACAGAACCACGACCGCATGAAAATACAACAGAATGTGGTACAATCCTCTTTTAACAAAATAACAAAATAACTATAACAATAACTATTTCAGAGTGTCCCGAACATGTGAAGGAGATATTAAATGAGATAAAGTTTAATATAAGACACTGTTCACAATGTTATCAGCAGCCTCTGATTAATTGAATCACTACAAGACAGAGGCTGATAATGCAATCAACAAATATGAGACTCAAATAAGGACATAAGTTGGTTCTAATGAGTCAAATGTATAGATGACATTGTTAATACCAGCTGAAATATATACAGATGTTTTATAATTACGTTAACCTCCAAACTAGTCATAGTATGTAGTTCTGTACAGCTGTGAAGTGGAAAAAACTGCACATACTGCAAAACAGAGGTATTTTAAAGACTAGTTAAAGACACGTTTTAACCACATTCAGGATATGTGAATGATGGATTTTAACACCTTGACTATAAATTATGTACACAATATACATATAAGCCTATTTAAAGATCTGCAAAAATTTGCAATGAGTATTTTCAGAGCGTGTCTTACCCCAACAGCTGAAAATGTTGTTGAAGCCAGAGAAACAGCAGTTGTTATGTTATACATTATACCTCGTGGGAAAGACTATCCATCACAAACCTGAGACAAATTTGCTATCTGATGAAACACACACAAGCCTCAAATAGCACCATCCGTACTCTGTGTGTGCGTGTTTTTACCGGAGACGTTGGAGGTACGTCGGAGGTGGTCGGGATGTTGTTTCCGGAGTGTCCTGGAGCCGCCGTACAGGGAGTGAGAAGGACTGGAGGACCAGCTGCTTCTCTCTGTTTGAGGAGAAGGGGACGGCACATCTGGCTTCTCTGACACTGTTGCTGAGGGAGGACGTCCCTCCTCTACACACACATACAGAAGGAGAGAGGGGGGGGGGGCATAGTTAACAGGACTTTTCAAAATCAGTTATCTTATTCAGGGGGCAGCAAAATACAAAAGAGATAAATTGATTCCATATTATCGACATGTGTTAAGTTTTCATACATTTCTAAAAAGCTCTTACATCTAATCAATAGTTCACACTTTACTTCTTCAGCTTTTACATAAAACACAATGAAAACAAAGAAGCTGGACTCACAGTTTGTGGGGATGGTGTTCTCATAATTCAGTTTATTGTTTATCTGCTATAATCAGATTAAAGTCAAGTTGTGACTAAATTCTAATATTGCAGTTTATTGTACTTTCAAAATCTATAACTGTGTAAGTGAAAACAGTTTGACTTACTGGGATTAACATTGGTTTAACTTTTTATCATGTGATTTTGAAAAAAATATCCAGTTACAGTCATATTAATTGTGCTGATATTTCCCACCCCTATGTAACATAAAAGAAGATTTCTAACATCAGTGCTGAAATGATCAGTGCAATAATCAATATACAATTAAATAAACTATCTTTTTAAAAATTGTATTCAACATTAAGGTTGGTTAACAATGAAAAATACATAACATTTGCTAGTTTTCAGCATCTTAAATAAAGCTGCAGCTACAAGCTAAATAAAACTGATTATGAAATAATCCTTTTAGTTATTTTCCAAGCAAAAATGTGAAACCTTCACTTTTCAAATGTGAGAATTTACTGTTTTTCTTTCCCACTAGTAGAGTTTTGGACTATTGGTCAATTAAAAATTAAATTCAATTAAATTTTATGATTAAAACGATAAATCAAGAAAAGAATCAGCAGATTAGTTCGATTAAGGAAGTAACTGTTAATTAAAACACTATTCTCAAATGTGAAGAATTCTTTGTTTCTACTCCCTGCTTGTCATTTTCTTATATTTTACATTTCTCACACAAAATATGCAATTTCAAGACATTTATTTGCACCATGTTTAAGTTGTGATGTCAATTTGTAACTTACTCTTTGTTTTTATTGCTAAACAACGCTAACCAATTAAAGTAAAAAAGAGGTAAACTGTTAGGAAAAATGATAGTTAGCTGCTGGTTTACTGAAGAAAAAAACAATGATTTAATCAAAGATGTTTAAATTACACAAATACTGTACAGCAGGCAGCAAATCTCACCTTTATTTGTGTAAAGAAAACTAAGATTTGGATTATTTCACAACAGACTGACTAATCTTGTAATCTCATCTATTTAGAAAAAGTCTGGTAGGTTTGCAACATTCGGGTCTCTGCTGCTGTGAGTGAGGGGAGGGCTGTCGTGCAGAGACCAGGCGGGACTGCAGATAACTGCGTCATGTGGCTCACTGGTTCCTGGCACTGGTCCAGGGAGGCGACGTCTATCACATGACCTCACAAGACCAAGGCTAATTGCCCTAACTGTTGCAAAAGAGCACTCATGACAGGTTTATACATACTGTAATGTTTGATGTGTTTCTTACAGATTTATTACACTTTGTTTACAGAAGACTTCAGTAAAAAATAACAAAGTATAACATCACATAAAGATTTAAATGTTTCAAACAGCTTTTAAAATATGGGGTTTTTTTTCTTCATAAGAAGATTAACAAACATACCACTGTACTCTGACTCACTGGCATAACTTTCAGTTCCACAGATATTATGCATGGTCACTTTCCACTGACCATCAAGCATCAGAAATTAAGGTCAAAGGCTTCTTTTTATGTGGATTTTATAATATATTAACTCTGTTCCAAACATGACACTAACGCATTAACCCCCCCTTATATGTTCAGATTATAGCTCAACTTCTACCAAATGGTCTGAAAATGTAACATATAACTGAAAAACTGACCCATACATCAACACTGAATCTAACAGCAAGCCTCTAAAGATGATATATTCAGGCTGCATCACGTGAATCATTACAGCTTCACTGGCACCTTGTCAGGATGAATCCCTCTGAAATACTTCTCATCACTCCTTGTACACAACTGATTATGTACATACATATACTGTTTTGTATGTGTAAGTTATCCTTCATGTCATCAATGTAGTGGAGAAATAATATTCATTATATACATACTGATAAGACACCACCTGTGAGGCCTTGTTATGTCTTAGAAGAATGGGCTGATTCTCAGAGAAGTATGGGATGAGCCCGAAAAAGATTATAACTTTGGTTCTGTTTCTTTATACAGGCAGTTCTGTTCTCTGTACAATACCTTACGTGTACTGTGTGCTGAACTCATCTTGTACAAGATATTAAAATACTAGTTTGTGATTTAAATTTGTTTTCTGGACTCATGATTATCTCTCTCGCCCTTAATTAAGGAAATCTCCATAACATCAATTAGACGCTTTCAATTTTTTTGGAGATTTTGTGGAAATTGCGACACAACTTGATTGCTTCTTTTTCTTTTTTTTTTTTACCGACTTGCCACCATAGATTTCCAAAATATATTTTATTTTGGAAAGTGTGAGTCTTCGGCCTCAATGCACATTATGCAGACATCTGCTGGAGACTCCTGACTAGGCTAGGAAACTTAATAATTATATTAATAATCAACAATTCAGGAGCAGAGAGTACTGTACATCTTAACACTGTTCTCACTAATTCTTGTCTGTTTGTAAATAAAGTAAGGCCAATATTATGTAGATCTCGATACTTATTCTTAGTTCTTGGTATAAAGTAAAGGCCAAAACTACGTAGATCTCAAAATTGTGATATATATATATCTGACCAAAATGAGCTTCTTTAAACACATCAGCCATGGTCATATATTTATTTTAAAAATTACTTACATTGAACCTCTTGTTTTACTGTTGGTTTGACTACATAGGACATGATCTGTCCATTATCTTCACACTTAATACAAACCCAGTGAAAAGAATGGAAGTGAACCTCAGGGGCGTTAACCTCGCAGAACATTGGTCTGTAATTTATAACTTCATCTAGATGATTGCACTCTGAGGAACACAATTTCGTTCCACTGTATGCAGTCAATAGATATGGTTGAAATGACAAATTGATAAACTTGAACTTGAACTTGAATACTCATGTTAGATGTGCATCCCTGACCTTTGTTGTTGAAACGAAACAGGCTGACGAACGAGCTGTACGCCGAGCGGAGGGGAGGCTCATCCTGCTCCGGGGTGAGTGGTTTGAAGTGGGTCAGGTGGGAGGGGCTTGTAGGCGAGATGACAGGCGGCTCGACGCTCCAGTCCGTCGAGGAGGAGGACGAGGACTTGTCATCAGCAGCCATGTCGCTGCTACTCCTGCTAGAGAGGCAACAACACATCGTAAGCATGTGTAACTGATGGACCATAAATGGCGTGCAGGTTCCTTAATCAAGCTCTTAGCATTAAGATGTGGTCTGCGGTATGAATCAGTCATGGTAATCAGCTAGATCAACAAGGACTGTATTTTCATATGTACACTTTCACAACCAGGAGCATGAAATGACTTTCATCTACTCTGCTCTAATAGCAGACGCTGCTGGTCATGCTCAGTGGCAGCAGTTTGTTTGTCTGTTTCTAGGAACTTCATTTGCATCAACACTATCAAAAACAGCTCAGAACAGCACTCAACCCTCTACTTCCCCTGTGGACCAAAACCATTAATACTTACATATGCATTTCATCTTAAATATCCTTTCTCTGACTACAGTGTATCAAAATATACAGAACTGTAGTGATTAGTTGATTAGACAGATAGTTAGTTACCAAACATTAAATTAATGACCAACTATTTTGATAGCTTCTCAAATGTGAATATGATCTCCTTTGTATGATAGTTAACTGGATATCTATTTGTCAGGGCAATACAAGACATTTAAAGATGTCATCATGGACTCTGGGAAACACTGATGGATATGTTTCACTATTTTATGACATTTTATAGCCCAAACAACTAATGGATTTATAAAAAGAAAATAATCAATTTGAGCCCTAGTTAAATATAAGGTGGGCTCAATCTCTTATTCCTGCCTTTACATCTTTATGTACAACACAATATATAGGCCTAATAAAACCATACCAGCTGAAGTAAGTATGTGGTAAACAGCAATAACTAGATAGTGGCTGCACAGTTGAAGCAAAGCAAGAGAATTACGTTAAATGTAGGGGGCTTCATTGCTAACTACATCATTAGTGAATAAACAGAGCCGCAGGCATTTTAGACTTATAAGCTCACTCGAGAACGTCGATGGTACAGGGTAACTGAGTCATGTGTGACTTATCTTTGTCTGCCTTGAAAGAAAAACCACGATGGAAATAAGTTATCTTCTAACTTTACTATGTTTTCTTTGACATTTTAAATATACATGCATTTGTTGCAGTGAATGACATATTATATATACATTTGTTTTGATGTCAAATCTCAAATAAAGTAAATCAAGAAAACTCCTGACCATTACAAAATCTTCAAAATGACAGACAATGAACTGTAATAACCACTGTTTCATTAATTCAAGCATTACAGGAAGCCAGCATTTTAGCACAGCCTGTTGAATGATCTTTAATGTTTCAAATAACAACAACCTTTCCAAGCTTTACAATAGATCAGTCTGAGTTTGATGTTCACGATGAGATCTGTGTGTGTGATTTTGAAATAACCCTCAACAGGAAACATGTTTCAGTTAGCTAACATTAGAAAGTTGTGACATATTTTTTTTTTAAATGAACATACTGTTGCTACAATCTCGATCTGTCCTGTTAGATTTATATCTGACTTGTCCGACAGACGAACTATATCTCATGAGATGACCGTATATAGAGCAGGAATACCGTTTCAAATCTAGACTTACCCTTTGAAGAAAGCTACAGACTTTGAGATCATGTGTAAAGGAAATAGCAGAAGTGTCTCATCATGTGATCAAAACAGGCCGGAGCTTCACTTGTGTGTACTGACAGCTCAGCACCAATCCCTGCTCATTATCATGGACGTTCACGCACACCAGATAATTTTGCCTTAATTAGGTGGATAACTTGATTACAGTTCCTATAGTGCCATAATCATTTTACAAGCGGGTGTTGCTTAACTTCATCAGCCAACTGGTTTGTAAGCTAGCAGCTATAGCAGCTGGAGCCAGTTAAATACGCTTATATAGCACCATGAGATATTCAACACCGACTGAATTCTGTCTTTTTTTATAAATAATGATTGCCTTATTAACAGCTTCAGTTGGGAGCAACTCAAAACACAAACTAGGCAGGTTCAATATTGCGGTAGCTCAAGCTAAAGCTGATATTAGCCTCCTATGCTAACTAGCCGGTTGTGGTTGCAATAACCTTGTTTTGGAGCAGCTGACACACACACTATGACTGAACTGCCGTGACAGCATAACAAAAAAGTGATTTACCCGTTTATTTATGGGTTCGACATCACTGTTTGAAGCAGTCCAGCTTGTAAGACATCAGTAAAACCAGATGTATTAGATTAGAAACGACTCCCGCACAGCCCTGACGAGTCAAACCTGCACAACAGCCGACAAGACATCAACAGCAGAGCACACACTCACAAACATCGATTGAATCATTAAAAGCGTCTTTAAACAGAAGTCGGGAGTCTATATAAAACGGCGGAAGACGTTTTCCTCGCAGTAATAACTCCTCCTGTTCATATTAGCTGCATCAGATTTCCCTCTTTGTGTGGTGGAAGTATTGTAACAAAAGGAGGAACTTTGACAGCAAAACTTGTATGATATTGAAATATATCTACTTGATTTGACTCATCTCAACAGCTGATGATTCTTAATAGCCACAGGTAAACTCTTAAATATATTTTTGCACAGGAGGAGGCCCCCATCACTTACATTGTAGGTGTAATATGAAAGGATCCTCTAATAGTCAATATGAACAGAAGGAATTCATTTATTCATTTGGGCAACTCACTGTTGCTTTGAGACAGACTTGTGGACCCATCCTTATAATATTCTGTCTTTTTTCTTATTGAAACATTTGCATTATACTGTAGTATTATATTCCCCCATTGTTTTTATTTGTTTGTTTGTTTTTTATCCTGATAACATGCAGTTTGACCATGAGGCTTATCAAAAGAGACAAACCTGGAAACCATGAAAAAACAGAATAGAGCCAGTTTTGCCAACAAGAAGAAGAGGCTGTTGCATATACTAGCCCCTATATAAACATAATTCACCACATCAATCCCAAATACCAAGAATTCACACTCTTACACCCAAAGAAAAGTCGATTTAGCCTACTTTGAACAGCTCTGACATGTTGCTGCCATTGACACATCATGAACACTACTAGAATTTATATTCATACAACATTCATACAACACTCCTACTGTGCCTGCATACAAATTCTTTTTTGTTTTATTTTATTGGTTTGGGCTGTCATATAATATAATACTCAAATTAATCAATGCAATAACAAGCTACAACTTCTTAATCATCTTAATCATAACCAGTTAACTTAAATTGTATCCTGTGGAGGTAAACTCAGGGGAATTTGGTTACTTTGTGTGTATTGTTTAAAGATTCACTGAATATGACATGGATCTTTGTTCACAGTTTTATCTGATTAATATGCTTACTATTGAGACCAAATTCCACTATCAATAAATCCACATTCCTAAGCAAAAAGGAAAACTTTCCAAATGCTGACTGTCCATATCAAATAATACATTTCTTCAATATCTGAATGCACAATCGATGTTAATATTAAACCGTATGATCACTGTAAGCGTTACAAGATATGTATGCAACTATTAATGTTTTTTATTACAACCTTTAATCGCCTTGTACGTTAATGATTGCACACATTCACAAAATGTTGTAACTTGTTTCAATAAAGCAAAAAGAAAAAAAAATCTGAGATAAAATCGTTTGTGATTGGCCTCTAGCTACTATGACGCGACTTCCCGCACCTGCGCAGAAGCGCGGCGGTCTTTGTGTTTACTTTTGAAATGGACTCAGCGGCGTTTTCACGATATTTTTAAGGTGAGGTTTTTTTTAATCAATTCACGGTCTTTCCAAGGGACACCTGTTTGCATGACGCACGATCTACCGCTGGTTAGTGTAAGTTTCGCTGTAGAGTAAAATAATAAGTATACTAACGTGCTATATTCAGTTAGCATCACGATAGCTATTCAAAATAGCTGGCGTTAAACTTCATCTAATGTTACTGTTGGCCTCAGTTTGAATGAGAAAAAATACTAACTGTCTTTTCCGTTTTTGGTGCGCTAATATTTAGAAGTGACAATGCAAGAGAAAAGAATTGGTATCAACTTTATTTTAATTGCATTTTTTAAAAATCTTTCTCTTGAATATATTATCAGTTAATGTGTTTATACAGCCAGACTTCCAAGCTTCCTATTTTGGCGTTGATGTGTGTGGCTAGACAAATAACAATAATTAATCATATATTTAATTTAATTTTTCATTCATAGTGAAACTGCAAGTGATCGTCACCCATCGAAACCAGAGCACAATGGCACCTTCAATGACTCCCAAGCAGGCTGTAGTATCAAAGATAAAAAACAAGATCCACAGTGAGTGTCATACTACAACCTTTATCTCTCGATACATTCACAGAAGGGATATAAAATGTGAAGTAATTTTCATGATATAATTTAACACTGTTGCTTCTATTTGACCGCACCAGACACCTCCTCCTTCTTCAAGGTGTCTTTGAAGACCAACAACAAGGCTTTAGCTGTTGCATTGGGGACTCAGAAGGAGAGGAGCAGGCAGCTAGAGAAAGATATTGTGTACCTGCAGAAACAGGTGGAGGCCCTGTGCTTTGAGCTGGCCACCAAGAAATACAAGCTCAGGAAACTGGTGAGTTTGCATTATAAAAAAGACATGTTGGTATCAATTTAGACCATATATTGGTTTTAATGTACAGAATTTCACTATTCATTTTGTCTGTTCACAGCTCCCCATCTTGCAAAATCTCCATAGCAACACTCTGCATCACTTGGACATGGTGGCTGAGCTTTTCTCTGACAGTGTGAGGATCCATCTCAATACATTTTTATGTTTGATATATTTTTTATATTAATATTTTTTCGTGTTTTTGATGCGATAAGTAAGTTTAACATGTATATTTATCTCAAAGAGATGTGAAAATTGTGAGAACCTTACGAAGTCAATAGGTATTTTGGCAGGATAGGATCATACGAAAAGATTAATATTAATTATTTTCCATCCCCACAGTGATGTATCAGGGTGTGAAAATACATATATCCTTTATCTAATCAGAGAATCTCATTGAGATCAAGATCTCCTTTTGCAGACAACTGAGTACAACCAAAGAAATTGTTGCAAAGAGAAAACACAACAAGGACAGCCAGTTGCATAAAACAAACACTTGAAACAATCACAGACATCTCAATTAAAAGTTTTAATTTATCCAATGGGGTGAGACTTCAAGTTTTGTAATATTTACTCACTGGGTAACAGTCGATAGCCGGTCCTGGGATGTGGTCTGGTGAACAGTATTTTTAAATTTGAGAAGAGATGTGATACAATGATGAGAGTGTGTAATGTTGGTAGTATTTATCTCCTGTAATAAAATGTGAGGCACAGTTGTAAACTGCATCAAGTTATTGTAAACTGGAATGAGCAGCAGGAGAGTACAGGATATCTTCATAGTCCAGCACAGACATGATGGTCGATTGCACAATGGCTTGATAGGTTATACCAGGTTTAACATGTCATTGTGACTTTATTTATCACTTACAGGATCTCCCTATACTATCTGATTACAAGTCTGCTGACATCAACAGTGAAAAACCTCCAATCAGAAGGTGAGGTGTGCTTCAGAGTGAAATGTACTTTCAACCGAGAGCTGTTCCTTAAACTGATTTAGGCATCTGTAAATCACATCTGATTTTTCTTTATCTCTGTCTTGCTTTCCCCCACCTCTTCCCTTACTCCCTTTATAGTCTTCCAGATGAGTTAGCACCTCAGCCAGAAGTGTCAAGGGAGTCGCTTGCCCTCCAAAAAATTGCAGCACACGTTTCTGAGAAAAACATGTCTGCAGATGTCTTCAGTATCCAGAGTGGACCCAAAGAGTCCACTGATCTTTGCAATGGTAGGGGGATAAATTATTTGAATTGTTTGTGTTTTAATAATCATCAAAAATGTTGCTGTTATCTGCCCTATGATGCTGATGTGATCTTACTGTAAATATTCATTTGTATATTTTCATAATAGGTAACAATTTCGATGAGAAAAGACATTCAAACCAGCGTATACAGGCTCGCAAGACACTAACATCCCGTCAGTCCAACAACCTGAGAGATGAAGTAGAGAGGCTGTCGATGATATTCTCTCAGTCTGGCTTTGATAGGAAGTCAGTCCTCTGTCTTCAGAACAGTCAAACCCCCTCAGTCGTCAGCACAAGTGAAAAATCCAAGCCATCCCTTTCTAATGATGTTAACCTTCCCAGTGGTTCGGTCATGGAAACTGGACTAGACCATGATAACAAACAAGAGAAGACTGTGCTTCAGAATACAACAATGGAGATGACGAATCTTAATAACACTAATGAAATAGTCACCGTGGAAACCAAGGCTAAAAAAACAGGTCGCTCTGGTAAACCGAAAAGCAAGAAGAAAAAGGAACAAGAAAGCAAGTCAAGTGTGGCTGAAAATCCTCAAGTGAATAAGTCTGCAGATTCGAGGTTGAGTGAGGTACAGAGTGCAGTCACTGACACTTTGTTACAGACAGATGAACATGCACCAGAGGATTTTGGAGAGCCTGAAGTTACTGAGCTTCAGTTCCCAAAAAGACAAAGTAGCAAAGGTGTCACTTCTCGCATTCCCAAACTGAGCAAGTTTGAAGCCGGCAATCAAGAAACGGCAAAGGACATATTCAAATCCCTCGACAACACCAAGTCTAAGACAAAGTCCTGTGACATTGTCTTACCAGACCTGGATGATTATTTCATGGATGCAGAAAATCACCTTTCCAAAGCCAAAGAAAGTATGAAATTACCACCAAAGAAAGACGTTGCTGGAGAAGAAAGATCTACAATCAAATGCAAGAGGTCCAACTCCAAACATAGGAGGATGTCTTTTGTCACCAGGAAAACTTTTGTCATGTTGAAAAAGGATGAAAGGGAGAGCAGTCTGTCAGAATTGGAACTGGACCACAACAATGTGGAGGAAGAAGTTGAGGGACAATCTGAATCGTCCAAAGACAGAGAACTAACTGAGGAGTTCCTATTTTCTGCTGATGAGGTCACGCATCCAGTGACAGAAAATGAAAGCCCCCCTCCTCCTAGTGGCAGTAAACCACAGAGTAAAACAGTGATGCCTACAAATTCTGGAACAAGTCACAAATCAAGATGCAGAGGGACATTTGTAGTCTCAGTGGCCGAGGACAGCTTCTCATGCAACAGAGCGTCTCCAGAAATGGTTCCCGTAGAGCAGGACAACTGTGAGGCAGAAGGACCAATGACAGTCATGGATGAAGGTTTTGTAAGGCAATATTCAGAGCAGCACAGAGAAAAGCAGAGCTCCTGTAAGCGTCCTTGGGCGGTCACTCAGGATCCAGGAAGCTTACAAGAGGACTTGATTAGCAGAAATAACCATGATGAAGAACTGCCGCTGGACCATGTCTCCACTGCAAGCACAGACTTTCAGAAACCTAAAAAACCCAGGAGAGAAGAAACCGGCCGATCCAGCAAAAAGAAAGCTGCGCAGAGGGAGGAATGTGTTGATAATTCAAGTGACAAGAAAAAGAAGAACAAATGTAGCCGTAGTAACAAAGGATTTAGGCCTGGGGCTGAAGGATGTTATCTTCAGGACCTCAGCAATGCTTTACATCTCCATGACAGTGCATACATGGATGACCCTGAAAGCAAAGCAGAACAGGTAGATGATCTAGAAGAGGTCGACTCACATTTTGACATTACTAAAAAAGATGACATCTCTGGACATTCATCTAATTCTAAACCCACCAAGTCCAAGTCGAGGACGGTTTGGAACCCTGCACAGTGTAGAAAGGCATCCGAACGGCAGACGCCAGCAGAAAGTAGAAATGTAAGGGAGACGTTTGTAGTGTCCAGGCGGAACACTCAAGACAGTGTTTCACTAAACAACAGGAGGACTTCTAATGTGTCAGTCACCTACAGTCGAAGGGCAGACACCAGTGAGGAGGAGGCCGTTCATCAAAATCTAGGAGACCTGCTGACGGATGAGGTGCCACCATGGCTGGACATGGAGGACAGCACTGCTGACACTGAAGTGGTATCCTTACTCTCTAGTCCCAAAAGGAAGACATCAGGTGGGACGAGAGCGATTGAGGAGTCTTCTACCATCTCAGCCGAAGCCTCTCCAGGTGTGTGGTATCCTATATACTGCAATTTGTTTGCTCTATTTTAACTGTTTTCACTTTATCTGACCAATCAGGTATATGAACTAATGACTTTAGCTAACATCGACATTGTCAGTCGTACATTTGTGATCTCACATGTAGCAGACTCATTTTTAGTGTTTCACCAAACTCCACAGATACATTTAAAGATGTAGTCATTGCAGATTTCAAATTGAATGGGTTGATTCAGCCAAGAAAAAAAGATGTTATCTGATACCTTACTTGTTTTTTTAACCAAAGTTTCACATTTTAAATGTCCAATCACAGCCATACAAGAACTAGACCTAAATTAAATAGTCTAAAATTTGAAAATGTTTGATTTCAAATCAGGAACTATCTGATCAAAGAATAGAAAAGAAAAGAAAAAAAATTAACTGAAACCCTAAACGTACTGAGGCTTGCTCCCGGCCATTGTATTATCTCCCTGTGGTTTGTGTCTCTGATATTTCTGCCTCCACCACAACACAATGGAGGTGAATGTGATTTGGTTGTGGTGCTCACAGCAGTGACAATGACAAGTCCAATAAAAACTGCTGACAGCTTGGAGTGTTTATCAACCAGAGTAATGTAGACACAGATTCTGCAAAGAGATGCGGCTGTTGAGTTGAATAAATTGCATTTATCATTGCTTTGAGAAACATGAATGAAACTTACATTGCATTGTGTTGGAGGCAAACGTTCTGTATGACTATCTAAAAATCTAGAAACCATAGCTGTGTACAGGTGGGGGAGAATATGGTTAACATTTGAGTGTCAGTATGTCTGATGTCTGATTTGATTTGTTTCATGTAGTAATATGAAATACGTTTTGTAAATTGATTTTTGTCTGTTTATTGCTTTGTTGGGACTTAATTTGTTAAAGAAGTCTAAAAAGCAAATTTGGTCTAATTTATTGTGTTGCAGTTAGAAGAGTCTTAACATCACTGACCAACACCATTACAACCCCAGATATGGAGAGAACAGGGAGAACCAGGAGACGGAATGGTGTCGTCAGTTACAAGGAGCCCACCCTCAACAGGTGAGGACTTCCTGTCTGTACACATTGGTCAACTCTCTTTATGTATTGTTGTTTTATTGTTTATTATTGTAAACATCAGAATATGGTAACCCATCAGAACAAATGCATTCCTGCATGGACAAATAAAACAAACATAAATGTATTGCTCTTTCTTTTTAAACAGCAAAATAAGGCGTGGAGATAAATTCACCGACACCATGTTTCTGAGTTCTCCGGTGACTAAGGACGACAAGAAGAAGAAGAAGACGAAGAAGGAGAAACAGAAGAAGCAGAAGAAGCCAAATTTGGAGGAAACCATTTTGATTGACTGATCACCCCCCCCCCCTTTTTTTTTTTTAAGTTACTAGTTTATTTAATGCTTGAATAAGGACCTTTTTAATCAGTTTTGTTAATCAAATTAAAATGAAGTTCCATTGTTTGTAGATGGCACAAGTATTGTCCATCCAAACACAGTACACACATTTCACATTGCAGTCAATATGTTATATATGTATGTGCAATAGCTGGCTGGTAATTGTTGGAGATTGACAGTAGGTTGGTCATAAATTATTCAGTTCAGGCTGTTCACCTGAGAAGTCGACTCCACATCAGTGTTAAAGGCTTGTGTTCCCTGTAAAGGTTACCAGGTTCAGTTTAGTATGACTGGAGCCAACTATGTTTAGGATTTAGTGTTATCATGTGAACTAAAGTACTTGAACATCCAGTTTTTGCTGTATAACAGTTTCCAGTCTCACAGCATTGTTTGGTGAGTAGAAATGCTTGCATGCGGAATTTCTTTTGACTATGCCAGCCCATTGTTTATTTGTCTTTCCATTAAAAATGTTGTGCAGGAGAAAAGAAATGGATTCTGTTTTTGATTTGCTGTTTATAATTCATCACAAATAATGTATTTTTAAGGATGACTGTAATACTGGACAATCGTTAAATTGATAGCTCTTCATGTGAGCCCAAGAGGGTGTCAGGTTCATGACCTGGCTACACCACACTGCATCCACTGCAGTAAATTTACGCCCTTGTTTGAGGTTAATAATGTTATGTAAGCTTGTCACCAATACATTAGTTGGTTTCACAGGCTTTCCACTTTGCTCAGTTCTAGTCGGAAAATATTATATTTTCCTTTTCAGGAGTCAGATGAAAATGGGGGCGAGGCAGCTGAAAAGAAATGTTGAGGCTCTTCTGTGAGTAGATATTAAAGACCAGAAATGTTTATGATATGGTTATGAAGTGTATTTAAAGTAACACTTTTTTTCTAATCTCAGGGGGGATTACATTGGGCAGAAACTCCGAGAGAATTCTTTCGATCCTAAAGGGAAGGGGACATCCACAATACTGGATGACCTGGTATTAATTTAGCACTGTATAAATATTAATTACCACAAATGCATTTAAGGTGTAGGTTCACAATTTTTCAAGTGTGTCTTAAAACAACTATCAGGTGCCCATATGAACACTGGAAGAGGTTCTCCTCGCTGTTATCATTCCTCCTGTTCATACTGGCTATTAAAAGAGTAAGTAAGTAAATGCATTATAAAGGAATGTTCTGATAGTCAGTATGAACAGGATAAGTTTTTACAGCAAGAAATGCCTAATTCAATATTCATAAATTTTAAGACAAACTTGAAATCTGTGTGAATCTGTCTAAGTGTTTCTGTCATTTGTTTGCATGTTACAGGCTCACTATGATCTTGCCATCAGTGTTGCCCTGTGGTGGTTGGACAGGGAAGAGGGACGGGATGCGTTTGATGGAGATATCATGTAAGCTGTTTGGATAAAGCTATGGTCTGAAGTTGATATTCTTTTGGATCTTTATCAGTTAGCACAAAAACACTGTATTCATCACTGAGATCCCAAAGCTTCCAAAACACCAAATGTGTCAAGCTGAAATGCAGGGGTGTGTATATATATGTATATGTATAATGTTGCACCGTATTTCTAGAATATTTCAATTTGATGCAACGGTGCAGTTATATATAAACATATTTGGTATTTGTGTATATTTGTTATTTGAATATCCACCTTGGAGTCTAACCCTGGAGAAGTCCTTCACTGGCTGTGTTTCTGAGGCTGAATCTGTACCCACTGTGGGCTTAATAAGTCCACTTTGTACTCTTAAGATGACTATGAATGAACTATAATTCTATTTGATGCCTCAATTTAGGAGCATTTGTTTGGGTAATTCAGCAACACAAACACAACATTTAAGCTCAAAAGATGGAGCCAGAGTGAGATAGATAAATGGTTTTGTAAACTAAGCGGAGAGTACACACCTATAACGCCATTAAGGCTAGACACATTAGATGGTTAGAATAAGATTGTAGCCTTGAGTATTTGAACCCACAACATTTCCAAGAAGTGACTGTATATGAAGCTGTCTAAGCTACGATGGCGTATTAGGGCCATATATTAAAAACAAACAAACAAACAAAAAAAACTGGTCAAATTGTACTTTTCAGTTGTGGTTAGCAATGAGGAGATACTTGTGTAATCACTGTGGCCACCGTGGCCGTCCTGTCCAAGCAGTGGGGCCCCTGTGTTTTTATTTTAAAAGCTATTTAAGTATTGGTGTCTATAACGCTCGGTTACACAAGTATCTCCTTATTGCTAAACCCAACTGAAAAGTACAAGTACAAAACACTCTGTAAATGTACGACTTTAATCTCCGAAATTCTGAAAACATATATGGCCCTACTATGACATCATACTAAGCTGCCTTGTATGAAACTTTGACCAACTTTCCTTTCTGCCACAGTGGAGCAGCAACCATCTCAGGAAGTGCCCAGTACCCTAATCGCTTAGAACGGGAAGCCATGATCTTGTCCTCCTTTGCTGGGTTAATTATAGTAAGAGTAATTTATACATGAATGAAGCTTTTATTAAAACACAATTTCCCAATATAGTTGGGACATCTTTAATGGCTTAACTGCTATAATTGAATTTGTTTCTAACCATAGCACCTTTTTCCTGGTCTAGGATAGTCTGCCAGTGGAGGAAATTTTGGCTCTGTACAGATGTAAACCGGCCGCCTCTTACCCCAACCAGGAATCCAAGGTACAGCAAGTACGCTGGCTAATAGTGTCCATGCTTTTGTATCGTCTTTCTAGTATAATTTTGGCAACAGAATAGTTCATATCACTTTTTCCCTTTTCAACCATAGGGTGCAATTGTCTATCCCTTCACTTTATCCTACCATCCATTTGCCATGCTCAGCTCATACAAGGCCGTGAATCACTCCAAGAAGCACAGTAAGTGTGTATGCATAATAAACACAGTTATCTGCTATTATCTAATACAATGGATCCCCAACCTTCTTTGGCTTGTGCCTCTGTATAGTATAGAGTATATAGAGTTCCCACGAAAATGTGCAGAATAAACTAACCAGATAGCCTTTATAGGACTAGTGAACAGTCACAATTTGTGTTGAAACGGAATTACCAGATTAAATGGCTCCGAAACCGCTATTCAGGGAGTACAGGGTGAACTGAAGATAGTGTCTGTGCGTGTTACAGAAGCAGAAAACAGAATTAACACCAATCAAGACCATATATAGTATCACTGAAGACACAGACCAACACCATGAAAGCAGCTATTGAAGGGCTGCTTTTAAAAGTGGACAACCTTGAACCTTCGCTTGGTTGGTCTTCCAGTAAAAGAAGAAGGGACCAACATGCGTGCTTTTCTGGAAAAGTGGATTCCTTAAGTGCTTCCCAGGCAGGATCATTCCAGTGTGGTAATCACGAAGTTCCTAAACTACACAGACAAGTCTCGGGTCATGAAAGCTGCCAGGAGCAAGGGGCAAATACTCTATGATTACCAGAGAGTCATGTTTTCCCCAGATGTTTCTGCTGATATGCTCAAGCGGAGGAAAGGTTTTGACTTGGTGAACAAAGAACTGGCTTCCCCCTCCATCTGTACTATGGGATAATTCATCCTGCTAAACTTCTAGAGGGGCTCTGTTACGATTGCTAGGCATTCTGTTCCTAGCTGTGCTGTGGACATGGGCGGACCAGTTAAGCTCCATAGTTTAGCTCTTTTTTTGGGCCATTTGGATGTGTGATCTAGGGGAGGGGTGGGTGTATTTCAGTTGGGGAAGTACACTCAGTTATGTTTACAGTGTCTTCAACTGAGAAGCTTCGTATTGGCCTGGCAATGTAATAGTTTGAAATTTCCCCCTCTGTCTACCCTTGAAGATTTTACATTTAGATTTTCAAACAGGTGTCTTTTTTATATAATGTGTTTGTAAGTAAATCCAAAGAGTCATCACAAAACATACTACAATCGTGGAGATCAGATTTGTAGGAGAATTTAACAGAGAAAGAATGGTCCAAAGCATGTTTTATAGCTCAACCCAAACTGTGAAATTCTAAGTTATTGCATACAAATGGATATATTACCCCAAGTAGGCTGCACCTCTTTAACCTAAATATCCCAGATACTTGCATTAAATGTAAGCAGCAGAAAGGATCTTTATTTCATTGCATGTGGGAATGCCCTCAGATGCCCTCTGTTACTCTCTTTTTGGAAGAAAGTGTTGAACCTGGGAAGTCATTGATAAAGAAGTGCCTCTCAATCTAAACATATGTTTATTGAATATTTACCCGTACGACTTTGTGACCTCTAAAAATGAAAAATCCTTACTCAATATTTTTTTTTTTTAGAAGCTAAAAGATGTATAGCCTGTTCATGGAAAAAAGAAAAATCTTGTGTTACTTCATAATGATTGCCAGGATTGACTTTTTAGTTTGCTTTAGAAAAATGTGTGTGTGTGTGTGTGTGTGTGTGTGTGTGTGTGTGTGTGTGTGTGTGTGTGTGTGTGTGTGTGTGTGTGTGTGTGTGTGTGTGTGACTTAGAAATAATAGCTTGACAAAAAAAAAAATCTATATCAAAACTTCAGAAACAACAAATAATTTTGTTTAGAGAATTTTTTTGTCAAGCTGGTTTTCTTTCCTTATTCCCTTTATGCCACTTGCATTTCCTTATTCTTTCTTTATTCCACTCAATTGTGTTGTTTTTTTTTAAATCTTGAAAAACTTGTAGATCAAAAGTTGAAAAGATGGCTGTCTGAGAGGGCAAAGACCAATGCCCCCATCCGAGGAGTTTTGCCACAATCCTCATCATCTTCCTCCTCTTCTCACACCTTTCTCAGTGTAAGTGACCACAACATCTACACTTCTGCAATTTTTTACATTTCTGTTTTTTTACCAGAATATTTTAGCAGAAAAGGAAATGAGAATATATTGACAACAGGAAACAAGGAAAGAGACCTCAAAGAAAATCTCACCAAAAGAGACTACTGACTACTGTGTGACTACTGTGTGACTACTGCCACCCTGTGGAAATAAAAAGACATCATCTTAACCCAACACTCCACCTCTTCTCTCCTGTTCCTCTCTCTCAGGACAGCACAGAGTGTCACAAGGACACAGCTGAGAACTATGAGGGTTCACAGGAGTCTCTACAGGACTGAAGTCCCCCTCAAGCAGCACTGCTTGCAGTTTGTTTCTGTCCTCATGATGGTCTTCATGTCTATCCCCTACAGGGAAAAAGTGTAGTATTGTGATGATTACACTACAGTTTCCCACTTATGCTGCCTTCACTTGATTTATGAAAACAAAGCTTCATTATTCTGTTGTTTTTTTTGCTGTCATTGACAAGTGTGATAGCAATATTAAAGATGATGGTGATTATGGCTGATGATGTGTTGCACTGATGATCAGTAATGATTCATATCATGGTATCACTAACGCATTATGAATACACACATGTTGACATTATTCTATCTAGTTACTTAGCATCATCATTCACCACGTTTTCAAATTCAACACATGGTTAAAGGCTGTTTCTGTTTTGTGATGACTTCTGACTTTCTGCATGGAAAGATTAATCCACTCGATGACGGATTAGTGGATAAAACGTCTATGTGATGTCCATATCAATAAAAAAAGGGCACTGCGGGTCAGTAATTTGCCTGGTAGGACTTTTGCCGTGATGATTCAGGGATTTTTGCTCTATGCACAGGATCAAGACTGTTGGCAGCGGTGCCAGCGTGTTAAATCCCTGCTCATTGAAAAAACAGCTAAAGTGGGATCTGCTAACCCTTTGATTGAGGTTTATATAGCGGGGCTCTCGTCCTGCTTTGTGAGACCACCATTTTCCATAGGTGACTGGCTCCAGCACACTTTTCAGGATGAGTAGTAAGGTAAGAGTGTTATCAAACTTTGTTTTCATAACCGTTTTCATAAAGCAGTGCAGGACATACAGTATGGTAGATTAACAGTCTAGAGGTCTAAAAGTATTAGATCTGTTTGGACAAGGTAGCAGTGTTGATGAGGTGAGGTAACTAACTATTTACATCATGTTTGGGTTGTGGACTGCAGTACATCAAGAAAAACTATCATAAAATGGTTCAAATTAAGTATGATTGGTAGTAACACAGCCATAGTTATCACTGTTGGTTTCTGTTGACATGATACTACAATAATATCGTCATATATATCTAGTTGATCAGTATTTAATGAGCTTGTTATTGTGAATTGTGACACTCTGTGCTTTGTTTGGATCCCTCCTTGCTTCCATCTTCTTTGCTGGACCCAGATCACATTTTTTGAGGACAGGAACTTCCAGGGCCGCTCCTATGAGTGCGACACAGACTGCCCTGACATGCACCCCCATTTCAGCCGCTGCAACTCCATCAAGGTGGACAGTGGCTGTTGGGTGCTGTATGAGAAGCCCAACTACACCGGCTACCAGTATGTGCTGACCAGAGGAGAGTACCCTGACTACCAGCGCTGGATGGGTTACAATGACACAATCCGCTCCTGCCGTACATTCAACTATGTGAGTAAATATTTTGCCTTCCTTGATTCTAGACAACATGGATTTAACTGAGGATGAGTGATTTATCTACAAGCCCTCTGTTACTGAAGAACCACCAAGTCCTTTAAAAAAAGTATGTTTAGAAGATTTAGCACTGAAATTATCTGTGATTAGGTGTTGTAAGTCGGAAATTCAACCTCTAAATGTTAATCTTAGGCAAAAGAATCAAGGATAATCAAAGGGCCCTGCACTGATGCTGTTCAAACGCTGCACTATCCTTCAATGTCATTTTCAGACCAGCGAGGGCCCCTACCGCATGCGCATCTATGAGCGACCCAACTTCCAGGGTCAGATGATGGAGTTCAGCGAAGACTGCGAGTCGGTGCAGGATCACTTCCGCAGCCGCGACATCTACTCCTGCAACGTGATGGAAGGCTACTGGACCCTCTACGAACACCCCAACTACCGTGGTCGTCAGTACTTCATGAGGCCCGGAGAGTACCGCAAGTTCAGTGACTGGGGGGCCACCTGCGCAACCACCGGCTCCTTCCGCAGGATCACAGAGTTTTAAATCTCACCTGAATCCATTGATTTTGCTTTTCAGTTTCATCACAAACACTCTTTTGCTCCTTTAAAAAAAATAAATCATTTATTGAAACTAGTAATGGAAATAAAGTAATTGAATTCAAGTCTTAAGATACAATAAGGAGTGGGATGTTTATTTGGCTATGATAAGATGGATAAGGACTTGCATGGCATATCTATATGATATGGTTTTAAACAACTAAATAAATGGATCTATTGTAAACTGTTTTCCTTGTGTTTGTGAATAAATATTTTGTCATTGACTGAAATTACAAAAAAAAAGGTTATTTTGGGCAATCGATCATCTCTGGACATGGCAGTATCAATACAACTATTAGTATTTTATTATAATCCTCAAAATACTATTTCCCACAATAACTTACACTGTAATTCCATCATGAATTAAAGTACACTAATACCGTTGTGTGACCCTTACAGTAATATAGACACCACACTACCACACACACACACACACACACACACACACAAACACACACACACACACACACACACACACACACACACACACACACACACACACACACACACACACACACTTTCTAATGACAAAGGAGACACTTCAGTATCACAGAATTAAATATTTGAAATATATATTTTTTTAAGTTTAACCACTGATAAGGTTACTGTTGTTTATATATCTATCTGCCCATGATTTCAAAAATAATTTCAGTTTGCTTTACATTGTGTGAATATACTGAGTCCATCCCATTTTAAACAAACACAAGATGGGCAAAAGAGCTCAGCATTGACTGTTCCAGCGCCTGTCCATACTGTGGCTCTTGCTGGAAGCTGTACAGTGTCTGTTAAACAGGAGTGGGAAGTCTCTGCTGACACCAGGTCTCATTTGAATAACAGCACACATAGCAGTGCCCTCTCCCACAAGGTGATATATATAAAGATGAACCTCCAGTGTTCAAAAACACAGAAGCAGCCATTATGGGAAAGGTTTGTGCCTCATTTTACACTACACATGACCTCAAACTGAAATAGAAACAAAGCTTTTCTATTAGCATTTCAAAAGTGTCAAAAATGAGTCAAATGTGACAGGTTTCCTTATTTTTGCTCTATCAGATTATCTTCTACGAGGACAGGAACTTCGTAGGCCGTCACTATGAGTGCATGAGTGACTGTGCTGACCTGCAGTCCATGTTTGACCGCTGCCGGTCCATCCGGGTGGAGAGCGGCATGTTCATGGTCTATGACCGTCCTGGTTACATGGGAAACCAGTACTTCATGAAGAGGGGAGAGTACTCTGACTACATGGGCATGACAGGCTTCAATGACTGTGTCAGGTCCTGCCGCATGATCCCCATGGTAAGACCTTCTGTAGCAGTCAGATGTGTACATAAAAACTGACATAAAGAGGTAAAACACCTGAAAACATGTCAAAATCAAGCCTGAAATGTGGCTTCTGCTTCTTGCATAAATAACAAAGGAGTTTATGAATTAATTTCAGTGCTATTTAAGCAGCCTATCCCCTAATAATGCAGATTGATCTGAAATTGAAGTATGAAATGAAGCAACTGAGGGGGTCCCAAGTCTATATTCATTTCTTTATCGTGTAGTGAACTCCATTTTCACACAAATATAAACAAATAATCGATCTAATCTATCTATCTAGTTACTTAAAAAATTAAAAAGGCCACTTTACAGTAACATTTTATGGGCTAAACCTTTTTATATACCTAAATGTGGGTTTTTTATCAGAACCTAGTTATCAAAAGTTGTATTTTGGATTAAATTTGTATCCCTAAACGAGTAGATTTTACTTTAACAAATCCTGTCTGACCTCCCTGTCTGCTTCAGCACAGTGGCAACTTCAGGATGAGGCTGTACCAGCATTTTGACATGCAAGGTGATATGATGGAGCTGGTGGACGACTGCCCAAACCTCATGGACCGTTTCCACATGTCCAACTTCAACTCCTGCCACGTGGACGGCCACTGGCTGATGTACGAGCAGCCAAACTACAGGGGACGTCACTACTACCTGAGACCCGGCCAGTACAGGAGCTTCAACGAGTGGAGCAGCATTAACTCCAAGATCGGCTCCATCAGGCGTCTCAGGGATCTCTAAAGACAGAAGAATGGTCCTTGTGAAT
Organism: Scomber scombrus; assembly: GCF_963691925.1. NCBI lineage: Eukaryota > Metazoa > Chordata > Actinopteri > Scombriformes > Scombridae > Scomber > Scomber scombrus. The sequence continues at coordinate 6,983,088 of NC_084982.1, read as the reverse complement.
TGTCTGCTCTTTGCCTTGTTTCACACGCTGAATAAAATGGCGTCAGTGCTTAAGTCTATTCAGTTTTGTTCTTGCTCTCTGCATTTTGAGGGCATATTTACTCATGAGGATGTGATGGGATCATGGCCTGACATCCTGAATCTCATGAAAGGTTTGAATAAAATACTGCAAGCGCTGACACTTACCACACCGAGGCTCAAGTGTTATCTATTGTAAAGCTGAAAGAAAGTCTTTCTGCTTGTCCACCACTCACTCAATATACTTTTCACTGACATTTATAGTAAAATTAATTTTAAACTGAAGATATTTAGAGTTGAAGTTCAGAATTCATGCTTGACTTTTGAAAACAACAGCTGAGAATATCACAAGGTCAATTTAGTAGCTGTAGTGGGAGCTTTCAGTCATTTCACATGATGTAAATGAGCAGATGGAGTTTGCGCATTATCATGAAAAGAGTGAAACATGAACCTGTTTTAAAGCCAACATGGATGAGAAGTCTTTAAAATGCTTAGGAAAAAAAAACAACAACTCTGCAACTACTGCTGATGAAGGTCATGTGATATGAACAAAAGATCTAAACAGCTACAAAGCAGACAATGTTTTTCCTGCTTTTAAATGTTTTTGGACATTATATTACAAAAGAATAAATATGGAGTAATCTGTCAAACATATTTGTAACTGTTTTAGCAGTGTGTAGTTACTGTATTTATGTATTTTTTGACACAGAAGGTAAATGAAATAATCTCACCGCTGAACACCTCCACTAGAGGGCAGTATTGGGGGTTGAAATGATAGACAATCCAAACTAAAATGCCTTTGCAAAAAAGGAAAGACACAAATACTCATTTGTACCCAGCTGTACTCAACTGTAAATCAATAGGAGGGTTTAAGTAAGGTAATACCATAGTAGCTAATTACTCACCTGAGTAATGATAAACAGTTGTTGGGATCTCCAGCTAACACACGTGAGCTGTCGTGTCTGTCCTAGTAATAACATTATCCGGACATAAGAATATTACATTTTACAACACAAGAGTATAAAAACAAAGATCAAATAGAACAAATTGTTCTGATGTGACATAATCGCTGTAAGAAGATACTTGGTTAAAATCAGTAAACTTTGCAAATGTAAATAAGTCTTGAAAGAAAGAAAAATCCATACCAAGAAGTCCAGCGGTGCCAAAATCATCCATATGGGTGGCTATGATGAGAGAACTATAAAATAAAAGGCCATGCGCTAATATCTGGAGCAGTAAAAAAATACAAAAAAAAGCCCAACACTATCAGTGACGACAAGGCGAGCAGGTCTGTTTCATACTAAACCCTGCTGCCTCAACATCCCCAAACAACCGGTCAGCTCTCACCTGTACAAACGTAACTCCTAAACATCTCTTCAGGATAACACAGTGGCACACATGCCAAAGATTCCTGTCCATTACCATATGAATGACACATGCAGAGTCTGCATTTCACATGCTCTATATATGTAACATGTGGGAGTCTTCAAAGAGCTGGATGGATCACACAGGGCAAGGCAAACTAGCCAACATGAGGAAGGTAAACAACACAGATCCCACGAGGGCAATGGGGAGGGGAAGGGGGGGATTGACAGTTGTTGTTCATGTTGATATGTGACAGAAAAAAAAGATCTTAGTGTGACCTAAACAAGGGCAAACAGACTGACAGGAATGATTGAGGTTTGTTTTGAATTAAAGGCGAGTGAAGCTAATAATGGATCAATAACATGACATTGCCAGAAACAGGGAGATAAAGTGGCTAATGTCTACTGTAATATAATTTTTATTGTCAAAATGTTCTGCGGCGTGATTAATGGAAAATAACAACAAAACCATTACGATTTCCATGTCTAGATCATCTTTTATGAGGACAAGGACTTCTCTGGGCACCATTTTGAGTGCTCCAGTGACATTGCGGATATGACGTGCATCCTCAAACGCTGCAACTCCATCAGGGTGGAGAGCGGCTCCTTCATGATCTACGAAAAACCCAACTACGACGGCAACCAGTACTACCTGAAGAAAGGAGACTTTGCTGACTACCAACACTGGATGGGTTTCAGCGACTCAGTCAGATCCTGCCGATTCATCCCCGCGGTGAGGTCCTGTTTCTGGGCAAAGAGTCACTATTTCCTGGTTTCAGTTGGAGTCGGATGTTGATCTAAATGCTTTTGACAGACCTGGTAAACAGTAAAATCATGAAATATTGAGCTAATGGTAACTTAGGTCTAAAAAATCCAGCTTTATATCAGCTTTTGAAAATGTTCGAATGTTGGAACATGTAATCCATCAAAAATTGATTGATTGCAACAATTGATTAAGATCTTTCAATGATTCATCTACCAATTATTTCAATTGCTAGATTACAGCAATACTTTAAATAGAACATGGGACAAAATTAAACTTGATGTGACTATAATAATAATAAAGTATCTGTGTCTGACTAAATGCTATACTAAATAATCCTTCATTCCTGTTTCTCACCAGGAACATGGCTTGTTCAACATGCGCCTGTATGAGCGCATAGAGTTCGGAGGTCAGATGATGGATCTGGTGGACGACTGTCCCTGCGTCATGGACCGCTTCCACATAAACGACATCTTCTCCTGCAACGTATCCAGCGGCCACTGGCTCTTCTACGAGCACCCAAACTACCGGGGCAAGATGTACCTGATAAGTCCTGGAGAGTACAAAAGGTTTAGTGAGTGGGGTGGCAGGAGCGCCAGGGTCGGTTCCATCCGACGCATCATGGACTGATCTGTTTGAAGGATCCCAGAAAGGCATGGAGGTTTTTGGAAAGGCTTCGTGCTCAGATTGCTGCCAGACAAAGAGACTTAAGTACAAAATACTGTACCTGAAGTTCAAGATGTGATGATACTGAAGGCCCAGGACAAAGAGGTGGTGATATGTGTGGTGATATTTGGGAATTATACTTTAAAAAATCAAGGCAACATCTCAGTTTCCTGTAAAGTCTCTGAAATATCAACCCCTATCAAAATGGTATGTTTTCCTGATGTTAGGATTATGGACTCAAAAAAGAGACCCACTGGAAAGTACTCAAGAGCAGCAACAACATGTTTTTGGATCAAAAACTCAACATAAAGCAATTGCAAAAAGACCATTTTAAAAATGTACCGTTAGTTGTGAATACTGTAACCTTTAGGATGAATGTTGATGGTAGGTAGGCTGATCTGTGATGTATGAGTGAGAGATGTATGTAAATGCTTCATAAAGTACAATGTTATTCTACCTCAGGTATTATGTTGGCCTATATACATAAAGATTAAAACATTTTCTCTATATATCTCTTAAGATAATTAATTGTACAGACTTTGATGTGTCGTCTCTATTAAATTTATATATAACTTCAGTATTTGCTGATGCTGTGCGGTACACCTCTATCAGTCTATTGTACAGTGGCATTTTCAGAGGGAAATTGTGATGAACATGGGGGAAAGAACAATAAATCATCACACACCAAGAGTCATCTATACATAAACAGATTTTCCTACCCGCACACCCCCACCCCTGATCCATCATCCCTGTTAGGGATATATTTGAATGACAATACTTTATGCTGTGCAATCACACAGCTGCCCTTTCTGTCTTTTTTTTATAAAGCACAGTGGCTTGGCCCAGAGACAGCATTGAGCGGTAATACAGCCTGATACCAACATAACCATGGGAAAGGTAAAGAAAATTAAACATTTTCTACCTCACACTCTACATAGCCCTATCCTAGTCTAAATCTCTTCAGATTTGATTTATTTGGAGGTTGTTTTTTTCTTTTAAATCTCTGCTCTGCTACACATTCACAGCTCTGTGTTAAACTATATTTGCGTGTGTGCAATGATTGCTTCTGCAGATCATATTCTTCGAGGACAGGAACTTCCAAGGGCGCTCTCATGAGTGCAGCAGCGACTCTCCAGACCTTCATTCCTACTTCAACAGGTGTAACTCCATCAAGGTTGAGAGTGGATGTTTCATGGTCTATGAGAGGCCCAACTACATGGGCAACCAGTACTACTTGAGGAGAGGAGAGTACTCTGATAACCAGCGTTTGATTGGTATCAATGACTGTGTCAGATCTTGCCGCTTAATCCCCCAGGTAAGTCATAAAGATTTTATGTGAAAATAGCCCTAGGTAATAGACTGAGTAGCTTTAGATTTTGTAGATTTTTGTCTGGATACCAGTATTAAATATATATATCACTGCACCGCAGACAGTAACAGAGTTTTTTTTACCCTGTTCCAGCACCAGGGCTCCTACAAGATGAGGCTTTACGAGGGCTCAGACATGTCCGGCCAGATGCATGAGCTGATGGAAGACTGCCCAAATGTCCAGGACCACCTCAGCATGTCCGATTTCAACTCCTGTAACGTGATGGACGGCCACTGGCTGATGTACGATCAGCCCAACTACAAGGGCAGAATGTACTACCTGAAGCCCGGAGAGTACAGGAGATACAGCGACTGGGGAGGCAATAGCCCAAGAATTGGATCCCTCAGAAGAATCACTGACTCCAACTGAAGTCAGGCTTTGTTTAAATGCATCTTCCATCAAATTTAACTGTCTGATTTCCCAATAAACTAACTCCTAAATAAAACTTTCATGTCTTATTCTGTTCATCTGCCAATTCTCACTGATTTACTGCCTCACAATTTGGTGTTAGTTCACTAGAATTAAGACTTAACACTACAATTGGTTAGCATTTTGTGAATTATCTCAACTATTGTGCAGTGCAGGTTTGCTCATTCTTGCTCTGGACGATTTTACTTTGACTGGCATCAGTGGGCTAAAGAAGGCATTGAATATAGCTTTTCGTTACCTTGAACACTGTTTAATCGCCTCTATGCTTTGTAATACCATACCAAACAGTTTGTTAATTCCTACAATTAGTTTGAAACACAAAAAACACCATATAGAGTGCAGTAGTACATACTGTGAGACAGGAAACTGACATGGTGAACTGAGTTGAATATCACAAATGCAAATGCAATGATTCTGAACAGACCTGGTAGTGAATTATAGAAATAATAAAGATCAGGATGGATCTAATAAAGCATATTTATCTCTCCCTCTCCCTCTATATTTATATATATATATATATATATATATATATATATATATATATATATATATATATATATATATATATATATATATATATATATATATATATATCAAATAAATATAGTATTTCATACTTGGCACTTTTTAACGCACTCTTTTTAAATTTCAAATCCAAATAAAAAACATTACATTTAATTCACCTGAGATGATGAATGTAAAATCTGATTGTTATGACAAACATGTACCTCATTTCCTTTTATTATCTATTTTACAAAACACTATCAAATTATGAGAATTTCACATATTCTATTTCTGGTTGTCTTAATATTTTTGTAAAATAGAGCGAAAAAAGAAGATATTTGTGACAAAGATTAAAATGTTGTGTCTGGCCAACATTAAATCCTACATAATAATAATAATAATAATAATAATAATAATAATAATAATAATAATAATAATAATAATAATAATAATAATAATAATTTATCTACCAGAGAATTTAATTAAATGTGTTGTGTAAAATGTTTTGTTTTTAGTTTAGATCATTTGCACTACAAAGACTATAGTAATGGTTATATCACATTATAAAATATATCAAACATTATTAATAAAGGTGTACATACTAAAAGGGACATAACTAATAATTCTACATTACATGTGTTCACATACAGGATGAAAGTTGAAACATGAAAGATTAGGCCTACAACATGTCCCTGTAGTTATTACTCAAATAAAATGATTATTGTTCATTGTCCTTGTTATAAACAGATAAACCTCAGTCACCAGGTTGTAATGTGGTTGTATAAAGCTCCATCAATGGTACAGCACAGAAGCAAATGAATAAATATATGTAAATAAACTAACAATTTAAACAATGCCAGAAAATGAAACTCATTTTTTGCTAAATCTGGACCAAAAATGGAGGCAACATACAAATGTTCGCAGTGTACTCTTACAGGGGAAGGCTTCAAAGAGTCAAATATGGCTGTGAGACATCAAGGGAATTGTAGTCCATTAAGTCAAAACTGTCCGACAGTTGAACAAAAATGCTGTACTACACCTGAAGTCGTGACTGAATTGTCAGTAAACTAAATAAAAGTTGACATAAACATCACACACACACACACACACACACACACACACACACACACACACACACACACACACACACACACACACACACACACACACACACACACACACACACACATACACACACACACACACACACACACACACTGGTAACACACAGCACATTGTAACAGTGTATTCGATACTGTACAAATCATAATAAACTCTTTACGTCCAGTGCGGCATACAGACCAACAGCCCAGTACAGACTTACTTATTTGCATACAGTGGGCCTGCTCAGTTAGAGCAGTAGGGAGAGTGAATGGCTTCCTGCTCTGTTACGCAACATATTTAATGCGAAAGGGCTGTTCCATATTGTTCTGCAGCCATTGTCCACTGGATGTGTGGATACCATACTAGTCTTTTCCTTTGTCCATGCATGTCAAAACACCAAACCAGTTAATTATTTATCCTTTTTTTCAAATACAAATCCATATTTCTGACCCAATGTTGTGCTCCAACAAAAAGGTAAACATGTGCCAGTAGCCTTCAATTATAACTACGAGAGAATTTGAATAACAATACTTTGTTTGTCAAGAGGTAGTATAAAAAGCCCTGAAAACATGGGGAATCTCTCCAACGGAGACCATGGGCAAGGTAAGTACTGTTTTTCCTCTCTGCTCAGATTAAATGTAATTTGCTACAAAGCTTGTCAATTTGCTTTCATTATATTTTATGTTGAACAAATGGCTAAATTCTTATTCTCCTTTTGCTGAAACCTGTAATTAGGCGAAGTTCATCTACAGCTCGTGACACTTGAACCTCTATTTTCCACTAGATTATCTTTTACGAGGACAAGAACTTCCAAGGTCGGAGCTATGAGTGCAGCAATGACTGCACGGACCTTCACTCGTACTTCAGCCGCTGCAACTCCATCAGGGTGGAGAGTGGCTGCTTCATGATCTATGAACGACCCAACTTCATGGGCCACCAGTACTTCATGAGGAGGGGAGAGTATCCCGACTACCAGAGATGGATGGGCTTCAGTAGTTGTATCCGCTCTTGCCGGATGATTCCAATGGTAAGTGTTTATTTGGAAAGTCTGAGAAGACAATGCAAGAATCATTTTTAGCATCGATAGAGTCTGTGTTCAGTTCATGAAGTGACGATGACTTGACATATATTCAGGATTTGAACATGTTTTTGTGTTAACAGTGTCTATTATTAAATTAAATTAATCTTAATCTTGTCTTTCCACAAGACATAACATCAGTTGATTGCTCCTTCTCCATTTGATCCCACAGTACCGAGGCTCATACAGATTGCGCATCTATGAGAAGCCCGATTTCAGCGGTCACATGATGGAGTTCATGGATGACTGTCCCTGTGTGTCTGACCGTTTCCATCACCGCCATGTCTACTCCTGTAATGTTATGAATGGCTACTGGATCTTCTATGAGTACCCCAACTACCGAGGCAGACAGTACTTCCTGAGAACTGGGGAGTACAGGAGGTACCGCGACTGGTGCGCCACCTGCGCCATCGTTGGCTCTTTCAGAAGGGTCACTGAATTTTAGCCATCAAGCAAAACCTTGCTGTAAATATCAAACACTTTGTTTATTAAAGATGTTGAATTTTTAACCTCCTTTGTGAATGTGTTCTCATTGACACACTTTTATTGTGTGGTTTGTATATCTTGTACTTGAGCACTCTTGTTTCATTGTATTTATTCCATTACTATAGGAGACAATAGGGGTAAACAGCATAATTGCACTGCAGCCAATCCAAATGGCATACACTTGTAAGCAAATAAACTACCCATCAAGTGGGCAACACCTGTTACATTACTTGTTTTGACTCACTTATTTTCACTGCTGAACTCCATAGATTATAAATACTATTACAAGATTAGCACCACTTTTTCTTCAGGCTGTCAGATATGATGCTCTGTAATTTATTGCTAATTAAAAACTACTTATTAAATCTGTAGAGATCATAATCTTACATAATACACTTAATTTTTTCTTGTATCACTAAGCATAGGTGAGAAATAATCCCAAATAAGTGAATGTCATGTCTCGGCATTTAAGTCCCACAGTCCCCCAGTTCATAATTTTGCTTTTCAAGTCCCAGACATTATGTGCTCTTCAACAAATGTCATTTAATTGTTTTAAACATACAATTATAAATTATGGTAACTGTATTTAAAATTAAATTTAACAAAAGTGAACTTGATTAAAGTCATTATTTACTCTCTGCTAGCCTGTTATAGTCTCTGGCACTGAATCTTTAAAAGCAGAACTCAGTACGAATAACTAGTCATTCTCACAGCTCTCTCTGTGTCTCTTACGCACACGCACACACACACACACACACACACACACACACACACACACACACACACACACACACACACACACACACACACACACACACACACACACACACACACACACACACAAGGTACATATTGTTAACAGAGAGGGGCACACAGAATGAGTGAGAGGAAAAGGTAGTTATTCTTTCTAATGCAAAATGTCAACAGGTCAAAATCACAATGCTCAGCTATGAGTACCTGTCCAAACAAAGACGTACAATGAAAGCTGGGGGCTCTGCTCTATTGTGTTGGGGAGGCACGCAGAAACACATGTGGGGCCTCCATAACCATTTTTCCCTAAAGTCCCAACTGGAGTTATTACTACAGCTACAAAGTGACAATCCCCGACTGAGCTTCCACTTGCTAAAAACTGTATTTGTTGGAATGTCTTCACAAGTAGCAGTATAATTAAAATACTGCCTAATATAGTATGTTCAGTTGTGTCAAATGGACAAACTTTAACAACTTTATTTATCGCATGCACTATTAAAGGTTATCTCATATGAAGGCTTCTTTCTGAATACTATTTCATAGCTTTCATGAATATCCCCTTTATTCAATGTTTGCATTGGGGTGTTTTATCATTTAGGCTACCCTGCACAAGCCAATATGTTAATCCACTGACTAATTATATGGTTACTACCCACACAGAGGCAAAATTATTAGTAGTTTTCCCTTTATCGACTCATCTTTCATGTTCTTATCATAACTGGTTTTTATCAATTCAGTTGTACTATTTAATATATTATTATTACATTAATGAACTCAGTTTTTAATGACTTTATTTCACCCCTCCCTCATAAAGACAATCTGGATAGCCCATGTGTTAAATTCAATTCTTTAGTGGGCAAGGCATATTAAAGCTGTATTAAAAATCAGGGCTACCTATTAAACCAGGGAACTTGTTTTAAATAAGCAATAAGCCTTTATGTGACTTACTAATCTTTACACTTCAATACCCTATACTGTGCATAACCTGCATAACCTGCATAAACTGAACAGCAATCACCAAGAGATGAAATACATTTATGGCATTCACATCAACACAGTATATCAACTTTTAAATAAACTTCTTTTTTTTTAAACAAGCAAACTCTTTCAGACTTTAATGTTACTCATTTATATCTCCTGCAGCTCCTGTCATGCCTGACCACCTAGCACAGTTTCATGGCAACTTAATATTATTGCGTAGTAAATCAGTACTGCAGTATATCAGTAAACAAACAAACCAAAAATACAACCAAACAATTTACTTTGGACTGTATGAGAAAAAAATCTTGTAATTCACAAAACAGGACTTGAATGTAAAAATAAAAAGCATACCTCATTGTGTTTAATTCTTTATACTAATTCAATATTTGAACAAGTTCTCGGTCTATCATATGTTTGTCAGATGTGTGACCTGATGCCACGTTCCTTCCATCAGTGATAATCTGACCATATGTGGAGAACCTTCTGACTGAGAATGGAACACACACAAAGCTAATGCTTATAATAGACAATACAGATGACTGCTGCCAGAAATGTATGGATGGAGAACCATTGTTACAGATTTGTAGGCCCCGTTCAGCAAAAGTCATACTGCTAATTCATCAGATTTGCACATTTGAATAACAACACATCATGGCCCCTGGGTTTCAGTATAAAAAGGCCCTGGAGTCATGGAGATAGCAGAGCAAGTTGAACCATCCACTGGGAACAACCTAAACCACCATCATGGGCAAGGTAATGGGACTTATTACTTATTTTTTCAAATATTTAAAACTTCAACTAATAATCCTTTACAGTTTCTACACAGTAAAATAAGTCAAAATTTAAATGCACTGACATGAACACTATTAGATTCTAAAATTAAGATCTTCCCTCTGTTCTGTTTCAGATCATCTTTTACGAGGAGAGGAACTTCCAGGGTCGCTCTTATGAGTGCATGAGCGACTGCACTGACATGTCCTCCTACCTGAGCAGGTGCCAGTCCTGCAGGGTGGAGAGCGGCTGCTTCATGGTTTACGAGCGTCCCAACTACATGGGTCAGCAGTTCTTCATGAGGAGGGGCGAGTACTCCGACATGCAGCGCATGATGAGCATGGGAATGATGTTCGACAACATCAGATCCTGCAGAATGATCCCCTTCGTAAGAGACCTCACCTAACTCTCACAGCATTCATTTAATATATTCATTTAAAGTTGCTTGCATTTTTGGCTTTTTTTGTTTGTCATATTTACATTTTCCATGTATTGAATTACAGCACAGAGGCCAGTTCAGGATGAGGATCTACGAGAAGGAGAACTTCGGTGGTCAGATGAATGAGCTGATGGAGGACTGTGACAGCATCATGGAGCGTTACCGCATGAATGACTGCATGTCCTGCCACGTGATGGACGGCCACTGGCTGATGTACGAGCAGCCCCACTACAGAGGCAAGATGATGTACTTGAAGCCCGGCGAGTACAGGAGCTTCAGGGACATGGGCATGAGCGGCACAAGGTTCATGAGCATGAGGCGTATCACTGATATGTGCTAGAAATCTTACTGACAAATAAAAATGATCTGTAATTCATAATCATGGTTGTCAATCACTTACTTTCCTTATGTGGTTTCTTTAACTATGAAAATAACCAAATAGCTAACTAATTTGGAAAATAGTCTGAAAGACAATCACGTATTATACACAATATGTTTATTTAAAGGATGTCTTATTTTTGTAGCTTTGGCAATAACTTATATTGCATATACTTAACTGGGCAAAAAACATGAGGGATAATCAGATAAATATTAAACAAGCCAACAGCTAAACCAGATTATTTACTGCTTTTGGACATGAAAAGTGGGCATACTTACAAGATCTTTTTTTAAATTTTTAAAAATATATTTTTGGGTTAGACAGTGACAGTTTATAAATGACAGAAAGCAATGGGAACAGAGAGACAGGGAGTGACATGCAACAAATATCTGTGATCGAACAGAAGACTTTGCTGTAATGTGTCTAACCCAGTAAGTTAGCAGGGTGCACTTACATGAATGCAATGTTTTAATAACTTGTAGAACTGATGGCCAATCCTTCAAAAATAAGTTGTGATAAACTCTGTTAATTATATACAGAACATGAATATATCTACAATTTACATGGTGAAAAAATACAGATTGTAATGTAACATTAAGAACACCTTGTCAGTACCAGCATTGGACAAATTACTTGAAATGATTTATTCCTTAAAAAGTGATCACAATACTTAACAAAAGTTAAAGTAATTAGTTCCGTTATCTGTTGCTTTACTTTTATTACTCAGTCATCAGCTTCATGAAGGTGCCTTTTAACTTCAAAGCCTTCATGCCCATGTTACATATTCTGTGTTTAACACGTGTAGGGAAAGAAAAAGAAACTTGGTTTAGCAAGCAGTCAACACTTGGGAGATAATTACTGACCCTGAACTGCAAGTATAACATTGGCCCCAGTGACTGCATAAAGTACTGTCATCTCAGTGAAGCTGTATTGTTTTCACACCCTCTGACTCTGAAAACCAGTCCTTGATTCCTGAATGTAATCTTACCAGTGGCTAACATTAGCAAGCCAGCAAAAAAGACACAATGTTACCAGTGACTAATGTTAGCAAGCTAGCTAAAAAGACACAGCATGCAAATAAGACAACTTTGGGGTCACCTGGAGTTTCATTTCTACTCCCCACATCAAGCTAGCATGTACCAAACAGGCTGGCCACCAAACACAGAGACCAAATTAATATCAGCCCTATAAACTACCAGTAAGAGAGCAAACAACTCAAACCCCAATCAGGCAACTTTTGAGCTCTTTCTCTGGCTAAGTGAACCTTTAATTTGACACAGTGGATCATGGGATCTTGTTGGACAGACTTGAGAAACCTTTCGGGTGTGTCTGACATAGTTCGCCAGTGGTTTGAATCATACCATGAATCCATTTCATTTGTAACGCTTGGAGACTTGCGCTCATCCAAATATGACTCAGTATGTGGGGTCCCTCAGGGCTCTATCCTTGGACCACTCACATTACCGCTACATTATCAGCAAACACAACATTAGTCACCATAGTTATGCCAAGGATACAAAGCTTCTCATCTCACTATCCTCTGCTGACCTTCATCCCTAAAACTCCTCAGTCAACTGCTTGGATGGAATTAACCACTAGATGGCTCCTTTTAGCTGAAAAGGGAGTAAGGTAAGAATGGAGTTGTCGTTGCTAAAGCTCAGAGGCTGCTGGTTTGTGAGTACGTGGGTCTAGCTCATTAGAATGAGCTGTACATGAGTACACATCAATAACCAAGAGTAGTCATGAATGGCAAATTTAGTTTTGTGGATCATATTAACTTAGCTTGTAACAATTTGGTCAGAGCCATGGATTGTAATAGGGTGATGCATTTTGTACGGGAACTGAGGAGGAAGAAACACCTGTTTTAAGGTAAGACAGTTTGCAATTGCAATGTTAGCTAGTATTTGTTGTTAATATTTGTCAGACACTGAAAACTTCAGATATAATTTTGATTTTTTTCACTGTTGGACTTGATGACAGGAGAGAGAGGTGGACAATCCATCACTCATCAGAAAAAAAAGAAACATGTCACTTTTTGTGTTTTGCACCATCACAACACATCTGGCACACATATAGTGTATGCTAACATTACATTTATAACCTTACATTATTTGTGTTAGGGGGGTGCTTTTACATGCACTGCTCTTTGATGTCTTGGGATGAATACAGCTAATTTCTCACTACCTTCATGTTGTCTGTTTCTTTGTTAATTGGACCCATCGGCAGAGTCTTACTGTTCTTGTTAATGTGCAAACTCATAGAGCTTAATAATAATTGTATGTTACCAAATAAAGGTTGCTAAAATGGATGACATAATAAACTGAGTATAACCATAATGAGCATATTGTCTCCCCTAATTTGATTCCATCTGTACATTATTTGTAGACATGCTTTACTGACTATTGTGTCACATGCACTGGAAAACTGCTTCATTGGGCTACCAAAGTCTGAACATCTGTATTGTATCTGTATCAACCATTTTAACAAACATTCACAGTTGATGATATCTTGTATTTCAAAGATTCATAACATAGATTTCACTCGTGACAAGACAAGAAGCTCATCTATTGTTAATAATCTTAATCCATTGCTCTAACATGAATTTGGGGTACTGAAAGGTCATCCAGAAACCAATGTACACTTGAATTTTCCATATTTAAAGACAATGACGTCTGATTATAAAACTACAATAGCACAGGCCAATTTTTGTTAAATAAAATGGTTTGGAAAACTCTTGTGGATCCCACAAATTGACCATTGTTCTATTTACTAAACTCTGGAGGACAAAAGACTTCTAGCAAAACTAAATGCCCCTACCTTTCCCATTGTGTGTCACAATTCAATTCTGGTGGGTGAGCATGGCTCTTTTATATACTCTTAGAATACAAACATTGTAATGTTAATCAGTGTTTTTGAATGTCAGCCTTTTTGAATAGCCGGTACAGCTTTCAAATTACAAAAGATTTTTGTGTTTTTATGTCAGTATTGTGATAGACTTGATAAGAAATTCTTCCTTTTGTTGTTAAAAGGCCACATTAAGGCTGAATATACAGTATATTCCCTTTTCACAACACATATATGAGTATTTCAACAATAATTATTAGTGTATAGTAAATACCTACAGCATGATGAAGGAAATACATTTTGCACATTAAAAACATGATATATATTTGCAGTGATGTGTAATAGCATCATAGCTAGCTAATTTAGGTAATTGAACTGTTTTACAGTGAGGCAAGTAAAACAATTAACAGTGTAACCAGATCAGCTAGATGTTTGTCCACCAGTAACATTTGTTTAGAATCACTTGCATGACAAATGTAACAAAACATGTTTCCTGTACAATTTGAATCCTATATTTTAGTTTTTAAAAACTACATGTATGTTTTGTCACCTATAGCTATATTTTAAAACATTTTTTAAATCTTTTTAAGTATTGTGTAATGGTTACTTACTGAATTTACATTTAGCATATAGGAAGGACATCATGTATCAAGGAGGGTCAATGATGTAACCTGATGTACTATTAGAAATCAAATAATCTATGATTTGATCTATTTTCTATATCAACTTATAAGTCTGCTTTTAACATTAGAAATAAATGATGACCCAGAACATCAACGCCAGTGCCACCAGTATCTAAATAAATAAACTCTTTGCACTAAAAAGGCAAAAATTAAACTTTTTTGTAATCTATGTTACATATGTTCAATTATATTCAATATATCCCAATATGGGCTAATTATTATATTATTTTAACATGGTTTTGCTCAATTTGACAAAGCACTGTAAGAGATTAGTAAAACTAAATGGGATGGTGCTGCCATCTGATGGTGTGCAATGTAGGGACCCAAAATTAATTTTGTTTATAGGACATTAAGTTTTGACATAATTACATTTTTAGTGTATAATTTTCCCTTAATTATTTACCATTTCAGTTGTACTTTGTTATATGAGTTCATGGGTATTAAATGAGATTCTTTCCAAAAAAGTCAGTAATAAGTATAAAAGGAATTCATTTAAAAGAGAATTACTACATTTTATTTAAAATCTTGCTTTTATTCACAGGTGCTCTAATAACAAGAGTCCATGATGCGCCTCATGCTCATGAACTTCATGCCGCTCATGCCCATGTCCCTGAAGCTCCTGTGCTCTCCGGGCCTCATGTACATCATCCTGCCTCTGTAGTTGGGCTGCTCGTACATCAGCCAGTGTCCGTCCATCACGTGGCAGGACTGGCAGTCGTTCATGCGGTAGCGGTCCATCATGTTGTCACAGTCCTCCATCAGCTCGTGCATCTGACCACCGAAGTTCTCCTTCTCGTAGATCCTCATCCTGAACTGGCCTCTGTGCTGTAAATTGAAACGAGAGAACTTGAGTCACTGAAATCCTCCTCCAAATATAAGATTAATTTGTTTTCAGTAGCTTAATGTTTTATTTCATATAGTAAAGGGATTATTTTAAATTAAAAGGAAATAATTACCATGGGGATCATGCGGCAAGACCTGATGCAATCGCTCATGCCCATGCGCTGGTAGTCAGAGTACTCTCCCCTCCTGGCGAAGTACTGGTTTCCCATGTAGTTATTGCGGTCGTACACCATGAAGCAACCGCTCTCCACCCTGCAGGAGTGGCACCTGCTCAGGTAGGAGGACACATCAGCGCAGTCGCTGCTGGTCTCATAGGAACGACCCTGGAAGTTCCTGTCCTCGTAGAAGATGATCTGAAAGAAGCAACCATGAAGAAACCATAATGATAAACCTGCAATATACCACAGATTGCATGAACAACTTTCACATCATTAGCATCCAATCATATTAAAATTTTAGAACTGCAAGACATAAGCTGTACACACCTTGCCCATGGTCATGGTTACAGTTGTAAGTGTATATGCTCGAAGGACTGCACAATTTTCTCAGTGTACTCCTGTTGCTTTTATACCTGACCTCGCAACGAAAGGATGCATGACCTCATTGTTCAAATTCCTGACAGAGCAACATGGAGCAGAGGCCCCTGTGTATAGTTCAATTCAAAGTGACCTTCAACAGATCATGATTTGCGGGGGTTGCAATTGTGAAGAGAGGCCTCGCTTTGTATTGTCTTTATAGTTGAATAACAGAGAACGTGTTTTCCACAAACAAACCTTTATTTGCAGGGATAATTAAATATATATCAAATTTAATATTTTCATAGCTAAAACAATAAACCAGAAGGAATATTTTTGCAAGAAAAAAGTGAATTGCTGCAATTTGCTTTCTAAAATTGTACATTCGGGACAATTCTGTATTGATAGTAGTGAACAAATACACGTCTCTCTGAAGCAGAATAAACTAAATTGACTGTATGAGCCTAAAAACTATCTTGCATCAGACATTGCTGATTGTATGAAATAAAATTAATGTACTCAATACATTAGTAAAAGAATAGGGTCACATGAATGTTTGATTTCTGAGATGAAACTAAATGACTGACTCATACTTCAGAAAATATGTTGTCTCTAATACCTCCAAATGAGGCTATTTATCTTCATCTACAGAATAACAGTATAATAATAGTATAATGCAAAAAAAAAAAAAAAAAAAAGTATCTATGCCTAGTGACTGCTGAGTCACTTGGCACTGTTTGCTTACATTTTATTCACACAAGTGGTTATAAAAAAAAGTAGTGTAAGCTGGCTTTATGCAACCTATCTGTATCTTAAACACCTGTTAACTTGAACAATATATGGAGAATAGGGAGTAATAATATTAAATAATATATAAAATAATAATATCAAATAATATATAAAATAATAATATCAAATATATATATATATATATATATATATATATATATATATATATATATATATATATATATATATATATATATATATAAAAATATCATCAAATTAATCAAAACAGCACAAATATCCAACAAAATCTTGGAGCCAAAAAGCAGCAGAAAAAAGGGTAGAAAAAAGGTTTTATTGCTCTTTTAAAATCTGGCATGCAATTTATCTAAACAATCTGTTATTAATTGAAAATAGTTTTCAATATATATTCATAGTACTCATACCTTAAATATATACCAATTAATTTATCCTTTCTAAACAACCAACTAATTAAGTAATTCATTTAATTATGTAACTACTTAATTCTGCTTTTCTTACGATGAAGTAAATTAAAGTTGAAATGAAATTTATAACTAAGACCCCAGAACAACCCTCTCTTGACTGGCGTTTAGTTATGAAAGCAAAAGTGAAACAAATGCATCTGAGATCTGTGTTTAATGCTTTGAGGAGGTTGGGTGTTGTTTTTCCTGCTCTATTGTAATGCCTTGCATAAATACAAACTCTATTAGTGTGTATGGTGTGGACTGGTACTTGAGTGTAGCTCGTAGTGACATAATATCATGATGCAATGCTTTGTTTGGTAATTAAATCAGGTTACTCATCAGAAAGAAGCCTTCATGATGATTTAACCATGAAACTATAAACTGCAAGACGTGTGAGTGACTGTGGGATGTTCAACTGTTCTTAAAAGCCTGTTGGTAACATGTATGGCACTCGTAACAATATACAGCAAGTGCATTAATATACATTCCTATACTGTCAAATAAACATAGTATGGCTGATTAACTTAGTCATATCTCGAGCTTAAAAACATGGTGCCGGTCTAGCTATGTAGACAGAATCAACTTGTCAGCTATATCATCATTTTAAGTAACGTATGCCTGGCTGTGTTTCCGTTAAGTTTTTTTTGTCTGTGTGCCTGTAGTCAAAAATCACTGAATGCAGCTTTAACGTAACATTTAGATCATGTGGCTAGTGAATATTTTTGCCTATCTGATACCAGGCGGGTAGCTCCGGTCCTCTGAAATGATGCCAACGCAGAAGTAACTTAAAACTGCATTCTATCAAAAGGCCACCAGGGGGCGACCGTTTTGGTGTCAAAAGGACTTCCGTCTCTATACAAGTCAATGAAGAATTCACCAACTTCTCACTTGATTTCTAACCTCAGTAAACATTTTCAAAGTGTGTTTATGGTCTCAATCGCTAGTTTAAAGCCTTCTTCAATGCAGTATGGTGTTCATTTATGAAATTTTGCCCTCCCTGATTTTATATTTGACGATAAAGCAGGGTATGCATTAGGGCATGGCTACGTCATGATTGACAGGTTGATTGGTTCACAGGTTCAGGAGGGCGCCTCATGTCCCTCCTGATGCCCATATAAGTGGAATCTGTGTTTTTATTTTTCCCAGCGTGCACCTGCAATTTTCAAGATGGCGCTGCTCAGATCCGATACTATTGGCTTCCGAGCAGCAGTCCACAAACCAATGGGTGACGTCACGGATGTTACGTCCATTTCTTATATACAGTCAATGTCTGATACCAACTTTACGCTTGCATGCTTCCTCACT
Source organism: Scomber scombrus (assembly GCF_963691925.1). Taxonomy (NCBI): domain Eukaryota; kingdom Metazoa; phylum Chordata; class Actinopteri; order Scombriformes; family Scombridae; genus Scomber; species Scomber scombrus. The sequence continues at coordinate 6,964,587 of NC_084982.1, read as the reverse complement.
TCATGTTTCGTGGACACTGTTTACTATATACATACCTTTTGATTATAGTTTCTTATAAGTTGATTAGCTGCTTAAGCAGGTTATCCCCACATGTGAGGCTATGTTTACATCTTCTTTTCTTCTCCTGGTATTTTTTGTGCTTAGCAATAAGCTTTAGGTGCATTCCCACTACATTATGGTCTGGAGGACCCACTCAGATTCGCATATAATGTGGACAAAACCGAGACAGATTCAATGAGGCTAATGGTCTGGCTAATGGAGGTGGATAATCAGGGTTAAGTGTAATATTATTTAATTAAATCGGTTACTAAATTAGATTAGTGACTGAGCAAACTCTACATCAATGGATTTCTAGAAGAGTATTCTATTGTTATTCCCAAATGTGCTAATGCCAATAATACTAATAATAATGATATTAATATGTGGTGAGAAGTCACTGAATAGTGCTGTGTAGGTTTCGTAAATATTGCCTTCATGTTAAAACTCAATTCATGTGTACAGCACCACATGCTCGTCGTCTTTATCATGATCTAAAGATAGACATAGTAAGTAGTGACATCACCCGTTGGTTTGCATGGGAGCGTGTCTATGTTCCCACAGCTCTATGTTCCCACAGCCCTATGTTCCCACAGCACCTATGTTCCCACAGTCCTATGTTCCCACAGCTTTATGTTCCCACATTTCCAAGAGGTTATTAAAATTTAGACCCTATGTTCCCACAGCCCTCCATCCCACAGACATGTGGGGTGTCCTGGTACCTCTGTGAGGCTACGAGTGAAAGTCCCTCATGAGCAAATTATTGCGGTTTGGACTGCCACCAGTTTGAAGCCTGGAGTTGCTGCTTACATTCACCACCATCTTTTCCATTTGGAGCCAAGACCTTCCAAATAAGGAGTGTGGGGTGTTGCCTTTCACACTCTTTAAACATGCCATGCTACAGTACACCCAAGCTAACGCTAATATACTGCCAACATGGAGCTGTACAGACTCAAGTAACATTAAACTTTCCGAAATATTGCAATAATAATCTGACGTGCGCACTTCCCCTAACTGTTGATCCCAGCTGTCAATCAACGCACACACAGCAGACATCAAAGCTATTATTCATCTTAAAGTAGTATAACAGAGCAATAATTTCCAAAATGACCACCAGCTCACTTATTAGAGGGCGAGAGAAGATTGGGACCATATTGAAAAAAATGTATTGACTCACATTTCATGACAGAAAATTAGGATTTTTGAATGGGAGTCTATTGGAACCACAGATTTTTGTGAAGCCACTGACAGCGACTGGAATTGCAATTTAAGGGACTTCCACAGTGGCTTCAATTTCAAGCTGTGGTTGCTTGGGTAGACTGTGCACCTCTGTTTTGCCTTCAACAGTTGAATCAGCTGTATGTTAAAATGCCTCATAACAACTGTGCCTTAACTCATTTACTCCTCCCTGAGTAATACTGTTGCAAATGTATTAGAGAATGAAAGCTGTGATTCACATAGCTTACAATTGTTTCATTATTTATAAGACAATACAATATAATGTATTTTATGTGAAGAAGAAATTGCTCATCTCTAATTTAACTCTATCTGTTTGGTTTTACACTCAACAGTCACAGCAATATATTTACATGTATTTTTTAAAATTGACAATAAGCCAGGCAGGCTGACTCAGGTTTCTTTTAAAATATAAACTCAAAACATACTTTGATCGCACCACCTTCCCTATTTTTACTTCATTCTAGTTTAATTCACTTCATGATGGTCACTTACCCGTTTTATTCTATAATGTATACATATTATTATTATTATTATTATTATTATTATTTGTATTATTATTATTATTATTATTATTATTATTATTATTATTATTATTATTATAGTAGAGTAGAGCTACCACTCTTTTTTCCATCATCAATGCATTTTGCTAACCATACATTTACTTGAATCTACAGAAGACGAAAAAAGCTACTTTTCTCATATGCCAACTTCTGTCAAGTGATAAACATTAAAATTAAAACATAAAGTTATTTATATTTCATAATCATATCAATACTGAAAGACGGTTAGGGTAATTTAAAATGAGGCAATCATTTATGAATGAATAATTTATGAGGCTCTTCCTCTTATGTACATCTGAACCAATCAATTAGCAACAACAATCGTTTAGATCCACATCTCTATCATGCATTCAGATTAGACATATACAACCACAGTGCGATCAAATCAATATATTACCAAGATGAAAAACCATATGCCATGTCAAATATGGAAATTGTTTTATTTCTGAGGCCTGATTCTTTTTTTTTCTTTTTTAACAGGAATCATTGATGTGTCTGATAGAGCTGAATCTCATTCCATCGTATCCCATGTCCCTGAAGCTCCTGTACTCTCCGGGCCTCAGGTACATCATTTTGCCTTTGTAGTGGGGCTGCTCGTACATCAGCCAGTGGCCATCCATCACATTGCAAGACTGGCAATCGGACATGCGGTAGCGGTCCTGGATGTTGTCACAGTCGTCCATCAGCTCCTGCATCTGACCTCCAAAGTTCTCCATCTCGTAGAGCCTAATTCTATAGGATCCTTTGTGCTGTTTAGAGAAAATGTAAATATAAACTTGTCATTTTGATGGGCTCTGTGACTGTACCATGACATTTAGCACCTCTGAGCATGTTCGATATATGAGATATATAGTAAAAGTGTCATACCATTGGGATCATACGACAGGACCTGATGCAGTCACCAAAACCCATCATACGCTGGTAGTCAGAGTACTCTCCTCTCCTCAGGAAATACTGCTGACCCATGTAGTTGGGACGGTCATAGATCATGAAGCAGCCGCTCTCCACCTTGCAGGAATGGCACCTGCTCAGATGGGAGGACATATCAGCACAGTCGCTGCCGGTCTCATAGGAGCGACCCTGGAAGTTCTTGTCCTCGTAGAAGATGATCTGGAAACCAACAGAGCAACCTTATTTCAGCATCATTCATAATGATGGATGATAACCAATCTCAATGTAAATTATCATTATCATTACTGATTTATCATCTAAGTGATCTAGTGCCAAAAGAATGCATACATATGCTTAAATTTAGCATAATACAGCAAATAAATATAATGAAGCAATGAACAAGAAGAGTACAAAGATTATAAAAGAAACAACAATCAGTCAAAATGTAGCAAATATAATGAAAGCAAAACATCTCCAACTCCTACCTTGCCGTGCATGGTGACTGATATATTGGGTGATGCAATAGCAATCCTATCCTGGATTTAAGCCTATTTTATACCTAACGTGACATCCAAACAATCAATGGCACTATTGTATGAAAGCCATGAGTCAGCAGCATGCAAGGTTAGTCCCTCTGTTTGTGAATGCTGATGGGAAAGCTATTATGCATCCTCTCACAGGCTCTATCATTCTAGATCAAATGACCTCCGTCATTTACACTTCTGATTACTTTTAATATTATAAAACTTATTTAACCATGGTCACCATAACCATACATTATCTTATTATTTCTCATAAAGGTGTTTCAGTTATTTAAAGGAGGGGTGGTATAATTATGTGCAGGCAGAAGCAATTACCTGTTTAAGTTGCAGCATGCTTCAGTATTTGTTTTATCACATATTATCTGCTTGTGTTATATATATTCTTCTGCAGAAACCTAATATGTACATGAGGCAATCAGGTGTTTGCATAAGTACAGTGTGTTAGAGTCAACTTTGTTTGATGATTGATGTTAGTCTACATTTGCAATACAATTCAACATCCTTTTTACATTACACTGTGTATTTGTGTTATTATTTAACTTCTGCTTTATTTTTTGTATGTCATATTAATAAGGTTGATGATATTTATGTTTATTTTCATATTTTACTTTGCATTGTTATTGTGTTGTATCCCTTATAGGTGAGACTTTAAAATAAGCCCATAGTGGGTTTCTACCTCACCACACGTTTTATTTTTACTGACTCTAATTTTACAAGTTGGAAAAAAAACAAATAAATGATTTTGTCTGTGTGTGTGCAGCATATGGGCTATAATGATTCAGAGAGAAAAAAACCATTGCACATTGATTGATTTGAGTCCTTTAATAGTTTCAACACTACTATGTTTTCATCTGAGTAAAAGAGGCATATACTGTATACATATAGACATATACAGTCAACCTAGTATAGGAGTACAGTTGTCATTGAGTTGACGGTGGAACAAGAATTTATTGAATACAAAGGCAGGAATTGCTAAAGGGAATGTCCGGGTGCCACACCCATACACTGATAACAATAAATAAAAACAAGAATATACATATATCTCTTAGTTACATGTAACCAAGCACAAGAGGTACATATGCTGCAGTAAACAGCCATTGCAAATTAGAGGAAGCATGACAAATTCAGCTCTTCATTAAGGCCAAAGGGCTCAACTGTGTTGAAAATAGGAGTCCAATACAGCTGTCTGCAAAGCAGTGAGTTCACAGCATCAGCAGCTCTATAGGGAGAGGGTGAGAGTACAATAGTTTCCCATGGAGATCAAAACGTCATCACAAAAAAGCAGACACAGTAAATAGTACACTGTCTATCTAAATGTATTGTTTTTACCTTTTAAATAGCTTTGAAAACACGTTTATGCATCTTAAATCTATGAAACCTGTTATTGTACTTTTTCACTATTGTATTTATTATAGTTTATGGTGACATCTTGGCCAGGTCTGTCTTGAAAAATAAATTGTATGATTTTATAAAGTGTGTAGTAGTAGTAGTAGCTGTATTGTCTTTATATTGAGGGTCAGACAACAATATAACAACATTTAGATAGCAAATGAAAAATAGTAACACAGGGTTGACAGCTACTGCTTTAGGTGAGTTAATACATCTCAAGACATGGTGGTTCATAAGTACCTGGTCTTGATTGATTTATAAGGATAACACAAATGAATCTGCATTTCTGTACATATGTCAGTGTCTGCCAGCGAGATGAGTCTCCGCTGCAGTCCTTTGGAAAGATGTCCTGAAATCAGTGTGGATGTCACAAATGTATTGCATTGTGAACAATAGAGTTCATATGGTGTATTTGAGTTGTGAATGTATTTCTTAAAAGCTTCATAACCTGTAACACAATTAATAATTCTGTATGAGGTTTCTGATGACTGTATGATTTAATTCTGATTTGCTTGATTTTGATTTGTGTAAACTTATAAATGTAATAGCCACATTGGTTAAAAATATCAGATTTCTAACGTGATGAAGTACTTTTGGTGCATTATGTTTCATGTAATGCTAAGGTTCCTTTTTTTAATAGGATATTTAATTCATGTGTTTACTCTTCAATGTCTATGTGATAATGTATGTTTGTACAGGGTGTTGTGCCTGTGATGTCATATGACTATATGAAAGAAAAGTTAAAAGAAATTGAAAGACGTTGGATTTTTTTAGATGTGAACTTGTTTGGTCACCTCTTTGTATCACAATATAATTTGACCGTGTAATCTCTTTGTTCTTTCAGTGTATTGCCCAAAACCATTGATCATGTAAAACTGGAAAAAAAGCCACAGTCTGAATATTTGAATTATCTTTCATTTTTTATTTCAAAATGAATAGGTCTAGCACATATCCATGATGCGCCTCATGCTCATGAACCTTGTGCCGCTCATGCCCATGTCCCTGAAGCTCCTGTGCTCTCCGGGCCTCATGTACATCATCTTGCCTCTGAAGTTGGGCTGCTCGTACATCAGCCAGTGGCCGTCCATCACGTGACAGGACTGGCAGTCGTTCATGCGGTAACGGTCCATGATGTTGTCACAGTCCTCCATCAGCTCGTGACTCTGACCACCGAAGTTCTCCCTCTCGAAGATCTTCATCCTGAACTGGCCTCTGTGCTGTTTGGAGAGGATAAAAAATAATTAATGTCTTGAATCTAATGTTGTGGAGGACATTTGTAAAACTACAGTATGACATGCTGCTTTATACTTACCATGGGGATCATGCGGCAAGACCTGATACCACCACTCATTCCCATCATGCTCATGTAGTCAGCGTACTCGCCCCTCCTCATGAAGTACTGGTTTCCCATGTAGTTGGGGCGGTCGTAGACCATGAAGCAGCCGCTCTCAACCCTGCAGGAGTGACACCTGCTCAGGTAGGAGGACATATCAGCGCAATCGCTCATGCACTCATAGGAACGACCCTGGAAGTTCCTGTCCTCGTAGAAGATGATCTGAAAAATGTTGATGTATTTATTTAGAGGGAGGAACACAATTTAATCTAGCAAATCATATTCATGACATAATTTCTTTAAAAATATATTCTGAATCTTACCTTGCCCATGCTCATGTCAGTGGTGGACATTCTTGTAGGTGAGCTGCTGCTGTTGCTGTTGCTACTGCTGCACTGCTGTCCTGTTTGGTTTAACCCTTGCTTTTATACCTGAACGAATCCTACAGAGTCAGTGGGCCCCATTGTGTAAACCCCTGACGAAGCAACATGGTATGGAGCACTGTGGAGGCCCTATCGTATAGTCACAGAATAACAATAATAATAGGTGCTGTATTTCATTGTGCACCATAATTTACAGCTGGAGTTCAAACCGTTCATTGCATCACTATGAATCTGAGGTGGATTTGATATCGGAATAAAGAAGTTTAAACAAGAATTCAAAAACGAAAGAGCCATTCAGTGAACACTATTTAATTTCTCAATTTATTATTGATTAATTATTTGGAGTCAAAAAATAAATATTTATTTCAATTCATTTTATTACTAGTAATAACACAAAGATATTTTGTGTTGTGTAGTTGTGGTAGTGGTAGTAGTGGTGTTTATTTTATTTTTAACACTGCATGATTCTAATATTAGTGGACATATTAGCTGTACACCTATAGCATTTTACTTCTTCCTAGTGTGATTATCAGTGTTGAAAATCAGTTTATGTTGTGTTTTGTATTTTCTTGTATTTTATGTATTTGCAGTGCATTTTTTATGCCATGAATATGTTGTGAATGTGTTTCTCAATTTGTTGTATTTATTTGCCCATTTATTTTCTAAATGTGATATATGTGTTGTCACAGTGGTGACAAGATCTTTTCTTCATTTCATCATCATTTTTTTAAAGGGGACATATCATGCACATTTTCGGGTCTATATTTTTTGTTCTGGGTATTTACTGGAATATGTTTGCATAATTTATGCTTTAAAAAAACTGCTCCTCAGTTCAGCCAGAGTCTGAAACAGGCTGTTTTTTAAGGCCCCACTCTTGATGAGCCCACTCTGTTCTGATTGGTTAGTTTCTGGAAGAAGACTTCTGTTGGCTCTGGAGACTATGTACAGAAACAGTTGTGGTAGGACTTGTTTTTCTCATTCTTTATTCAAAATATCAACTTCTCAAATACACCTGTACATATTCAAGCTACAGTCCGATCTGAAAAAAGTGAAAACATGAACAATCCATGGAACAACCTTAGTGACAAAGATAACGGAACAGAATGGCCCTTTGTAGGCATGCATGACTGATCTTTTGACAGTTTTCATGAGGTGGCCTCATGAATGATATCGCCCATCTGTCCAACCTTCCAGCCTGAGTTCTCCTGCTTTTCCCCTGTCCAAGCCCCAGGCCTACCACCTTAGGCTTTTTGCTCCACCCCTGTGCAGCCCCCAGGTTTCCCACTTAAAGTTTCATGCTTGGCACTTGTTCTTTCCGCAGGACACTTGTTGGGACATCTGGAGTCTGTCCTGTGGGTCCTCTTTTAGTGCCAGGGCAGCAGCCTTCTGTTCCAGTTGGAACCAGTGAAGGGAGCTCTGATGCTGATGCTAATGCTGGCGTAAAGTGCATTACATTAGGTAGTTGAGGCAGGAGAAAGTAAATGCATACATAATCTTAGGTAAATCAGTAGGAGACAGGAATTATCTGATTTGAACATTTTTGGAGTTGAAAAATGTATGACTTGACTAAATATTTCACTTGGGCACCAAAACAGAGATGAAGAAGAGAGATGCTTCAAAAATAACTCAAAGATTTGTGGTGGATTGAATGTTTTTGGTCAAGAAACCAAACTTACTGTGAAGCAACTGGTAGAATCTGTGGGACCAACGACTATGACCTAGACATCACTGAGGTAGATATGGGGTCGCACTCAGTTACCATAAGACAGTCCAAGCTATTGGAGATAATCAGATCATTAAATATGAATGATTCATTAAAAAGTGACCTCGTATTCCGATGGTTAATTTATTTTGATGTATTACTCAGATCTGCCAGCATAGGGGCAGGTGCACAGCTGATGTAGGTTGTAGGTTTTAATTCCACACCAAGGCCTCCCGGGACAGTACACCCTGTTGTTGCAGATAAGTAGGATAGTAGAGACAGAAAATAACCAACAGGGGGAGCACTGGGCGGTTGTAGGTGGTGGGGATGGCACACCAAAGCTGTCCAGCCCATTCCAAGTGGGCAAGTCTTCAGCGTGGTCTAACCATAATTTGGTATCGATGATGGTATTTTAAGCCTGAAATGGCTATGGGTTGATCAGAAGTTGCTACATTTATTTTTTATAAGAAAATTATTCACACAGTAGCCTCAGAATTGAGCTTTAGATCAATGTGATCAAGTTTTTGATCACGAGTAAGATAACTATACAGTTCAAGTTTTTTTTTATAATCTAGAATGAATAAACTTCAGTGAACCAATTAAAGCATCACATGCTGTATTAAGAGGTGTAGTGGGTTTGACAGTGGGTTTGACGGAGGGGTGCCAGTCAGTGCATCCTCTGAAAAATAATTAATAATAATTATAAAATAGAAAGGAAACAGCTCCGTCAAACCATACAAATCAATAAAGCAAACAGCAACGAAATGTACATCACCAAAAACCAGCAAAAACAAATAGACCACAACTCCATTCAGTTTCAAATGGTGTGTTAAATCAAGCAAGCAAAGCAATATATGTGTTAGTGTTTATGTGAAAGACTCGTCCCATAGTCTTAATCCTTCAATCCAGTAAAATTGTCTGTTTTGTTTCCCTACAATCCCCAAACCATACAGTTCCATCCAGTTTACAACTTTTACCAGTTTTACATTTTAACTCCAACTGGCTCCGCAGTTGGCTACAATGAAACAGACTTTTTGTGATCTGCTCTGAGACACACTAATAGACTTCCCTGAAGTTGGTTTCACGCTGTGGAGTTTTTTTTGTGGGGTTGTGATTGGAGTATTGGAAGGTGGTGGGTGTTAACTGTGGGAAACATGAATGAAATCTTGACGGGTGGGCGGTGATGTAATTTTGACAACTGGCCGCTACATTAGTATGAAATAAAATGCCAAAGAAACCAATGTAGAAGCCGTGAGAGTCGCAAGCTGTTAACCCCTGTGGACAAAGTGGCTTTGACACTGGTGAGATTGTGTTGTGTGGCGCAGCAGCAAATTAGCTTTGTATAGGCTCTGTAAAGGGGAGGAGCTCTGTGTGTGTCTGCCTGGCCTATCACAAGCTTGGATATTTGTTTCGTCCGAATATTCGGCTCAACCCTGGTAGCTGTATTTTAACCTGTACAATATACAATGACAAACGAACAGCAAGACAAGGCACAGTGAGTAATGGTTGAGGTCTAAAATTCTAAAGTGTTGCATAAACAACCATTATATAGCATAACTGGCTACCATTAGCAACATCACGTATTGGCCACAAATATACCTCTGCATTAGCACTGATGTCCAAAGCACCTCCCATGTTTCATATTGTGATGTTCACTCAGGATTTGAAACTGACTGCCAGTCATGGACATAATGTCATGAAGCATTCCCAGCAAAGACAAATGGGAAAGCTTGAAATACTTTTTCTGCCACTCGAGTAATAATGGAGGGACTCAAATTTATCAGCAACAGTTGCAATCCACCACTGATATATATGTAATAAATTTTAAATATATAAATTTTGTTTATTTGTATGGTAACTTAAGCATTACCGCACTTTATGAATTATGCTTGACAGCCCAGTTACCTTTTACACTGTATGACAACATGACATGATTCCTTGTGTGTAAAGACTGGAATATGTAATAATTGTTACTTGAATTTGTGAAGTCAAAGCCTTTTGATTTCATTCAATTTCATCTTTAAATGTTTTATTTAATAGTTAATATGAATTCCTGTCAAAATAAATGGTGAGATAGGCCTTGTTTGTCTGTGGTATTGCAGTAAAATGTAGAGCTAAATATCTCACCAGATGTAAGACATTTCAAAATGAAAAACACCCATTATATACTTTTGTTCATACTATTATATATTTATATTTATATAATTATTAATAATTGTGACAGTTGGACAACAGTTTAAAACAGTGCAGGAAACACTTTATTTAGTGGCATTTGATACATTCAGTAAACATTTAGCAAGAATCCATGATACGCCTCATGCTCATGAACCTCATGCCACTCATGCCCATGTCCCTGAAGCTCCTGTACTCTCCGGGCCTCATGTACATCATCTTGCCTCTGAAGTTGGGCTGCTCGTACATCAGCCAGTGGCCGTCCATCACGTGGCAGGACTGGCAGTCGTTCATGCGGTAACGGTCCATGATGTTGTCACAGTCCTCCATCAGCTCGTGACTCTGACCACCGAAGTTCTCCCTCTCGAAGATCTTCATCCTGAACTGGCCTCTGTGCTGTAATATGAAAATCAGTTTAAGTTAAGAGTTTACACCAGCTCAGTGTCAGAAAGATGTAGGTTTGTATTATATCAGATGGTATACACAACAAATCACAATGATATTACACTTACCATGGGGATCATACGGCAAGACCTGATGCAGTCTCTCATTCCCATCATGCTCATGTAGTCAGCATACTCGCCCCTCCTCATGAAGTACTGGTTTCCCATGTAGTTGGGGCGGTCGTAGACCATGAAGCAACCGCTCTCAACCCTGCAGGAGTGGCACTTGCTCAGGTAGGAGGTCATATCAGAGCAGTCGCTCATGCACTCATAGGAACGACCCTGGAAGTTCCTGTCCTCGTAGAAGATGATCTGCCAAAAGAGTGAATCGTAATGGTTAGGAAAAAGCAACAAGTTGAATATGGTGACATAATTCTATAAATAGTAATTCCAGCTTAATACAACTTTTTTTTTTTAAAGTACCTTGCCCCTCATGTTCATGTTGCTCATGTTGGCTGTAGATGAGTTGTTGCTGTTGCTACTGAACTGCCTTCCTATGGTTTAACCCTTTCCTTTTATACCTCACAGAACGTAAAGAATCAGTGGCCCCCCTCAGAGAACCCCTTGCTCAGCAACTTGCTATAGAGGCCTAGAGTATGCTGAGGTTATTTCCACATTTTCACTGGGACTGGGTACAGTTTTTAGAAAGGCCTTTTCTCTCAGTACATAAAGCATTTTTAACAGGGCTTGTTAGGTGTAAATAGGTTAGCTCATGTGACTGACAAGAACTGCGTATGACCTGTATGGTGCATCACTTTTCGGTATTTGGTTATTAGATTTGAGATTATTGTATTCAATGTTATAAATATGCATTATTAAGAACTAGTGAGCTTGTTCTATATGTATATCGACACACCAGATTCATAATATTGCCTATTTAGCATTTAAAAGCAGTATATAAACCTTTAATGAATGTTTCTTACACTATAATTTAATTGTAAGCTGGTCAAATGTTTATTAATGTACAGTATTTGTTAGCAATTGGAACTCCTCCTTTATAAAGACATATTTTAGTTATTACAACTGTGTTTTACTATATTGTCATTCATTATCTGTTTATAAACCAGCAACCACTTATGGGTACCCACAGGATGAATTATAGTCGTTGCCAAATGCACAACACTTATATCTGCTTATAACTACATTATAGTGTGTTATAAACCGTTTGTTTAATTGTTTATATATTACTTGTGATTGCTACACAGAGGGTTTAAAGTGAAATGTGACTTATAAAAGGATGAGTTGAAAATGGATGTAGGTTCCCCAGACAAAACATCTTTTTCTTTTTATTGAAACATTCAGAGGCAGTAAAAAACATTTCAGCACAATGGCCACATCGAAGAAACTAGCTCACAGAGAAATGTTCTGATTGTGTATTACCAGGTTGATGAATGCTGATAATAAAACAACAAAGATGCACCAAGTACAAAGTTATTAATTTGATTTGACTTGATGTCATTGGTGGCAACAGACTGTAAAAAAATACATATGAAAGACATACATAAATTATTGTGCATGTTGTTTAAGATACAGATAAATACGTAATTTATTGTTTTGATTTGTTTTGTAGTTTTATTTCAATCTGTTTTAGTCATGTCATGGATAAAACCAAATGAGCCAGAGAGCAGTCAGCTATAGCCACAGTGGGCAAGAAAGACAAACACAACAATTTTTCATAGGTGATGCATTTTATTAACCTAATATTTTAATGATGTTTCTCCATATTGTTATTATTATTTCTGGCTGTTCTGTACATATGACATTGATTGTATATCTGCATCCAGGAAAAGGGATTCCGTCTCTCTTGCTCTTCATGAGTTTTCTTCCTTTGTGTCCACTCAGAACTTTTTTTTTTGGTGAGATATTCCTCATTTGAATCCAGGGTGTGAGTACAGGGTGTTGTTCATTGTAAAGACTGTGAAGCAATGTTTGTGGGCTATATAAATGAAGTTTAGCTGACTTGACAATGGTGCAATGAACCCAAAAGCCCAACACATTCCACCTTAAGAATACACAAGCAAATTGAAGCAACAAAAGCTAATTTATTATCAGCAATTTGACAATGCATATTCATCCATGGAATCTAGAAATGCATTGCCAACACAAAACACTACAAGACAATCAAATACATAAATCAAACTGCACATGTTGATTTTAACATGGATGAAATAATATATATTCTTAGTCACCCTGTCTGAAACTAATTCAATACCTATTAAAGGTATTTGGTAACGTTGGGCAATGTTTGTAAAACAAATTTAAATGAAATTGCATAAATATTTCCCTGATGGGTGGGTCATAAATGTGCACAGCAAATTTCATAGGTCTATTAATTATTATAACTTGAATTCAAATTTGGTTGACAAAAGCATTTAAAAATTTATCCTTTGAGCAACATAAACAACGTTACATGTGAGATGCAATTTTGAACTGATGATGGCACCAGAGTAAAGGTCAAAGGGTCAGCAAAATGATTAAACTAATCCTTTATGCATTTATGAATGCTCTATGGATGTTACTTCCCGATCTAATGTCAATTCCACAGTAGTCACTCAGGTGTCTTGCTAGCTGCTGTAATCCTTAAAAGCATTATCATGTGTCTTCTATGATGATATCATATGCATGTTTTAAAATAATGACTTTAATCCGAGTTAGGTTACAGGCCAAACCTCAAAATGTATTTTTTTAGTCTAGACTAGGACCACATTCCTATTGATAAAAATGTCTTCTGTGTTCACAACCAAAAATACTGATAGAATAAAAAGAAGGAATGGCTTAATACCAACTGTAATACCTAAGATATTCCTTTTATTCCTTTATTAGTCCCACAATGGGGAAATTTGCAACTCAGATCATATAAAAAAAGGCATAGTTTCCTAATTATGTACTAAGTTCATATGAAATGACTCAACAGCTGGAAAGATTTTTTTCAAAAAAAAGTTTTTATTTATTTTTGGCTTAAAGACATATTCTAAACAAGTATTTTTACATGTCCATGATACGCTTCATGCTCATGAACCTCATGCCGCTCATGCCCATGTCCCTGAAGCTCCTGTACTCTCCGGGCCTCATGTACATCATCTTGCCTCTGTAGTTGGGCTGCTCGTACATCAGCCAGTGGCCGTCCATCACGTGGCAGGACTGGCAGTCATTCATGCGGTAACGGTCCTGGATATTGTCACAGTCATCCATCAGCTCGTGGCTCTGACCACCGAAGTTCTCCTTCTCGTAGATCTTCATCCTGAACTGGCCTCTGTGCTGTAAAATGAAAATCAGTTTAAGTTAAGAGTTTACACCAGCCTAGTGTCAGAAAGATGTCAGGTTTGTATTATATTAGATGGTATACACAACAAATCACAATGATATTTCACTTACCATGGGGATCATACGGCAAGACCTGATGCAGTCTCTCATTCCCATCATGCTCATGTAGTCAGCATACTCGCCCCTCCTCATGAAGTACTGGTTTCCCATGTAGTTGGGGCGGTCGTAAACCATGAAGCAGCCGCTCTCAACCCTGCAGGAGTGGCACCTGCTCAGGTAGGAGGACATATCAGAGCAGTCGCTCATGCACTCATAGGAACGACCCTGGAAGTTCCTGTCCTCGTAGAAGATGATCTGAACAAAGTAAATCACAAAGGGGGATTAAGCCAAAAAATAAAACCCATCAATATGTTTTCAAATTACCAATAGATCAAAAATAGTTGGTGTGAGTATGCTTACCTTGCCCATGTTCATTGTTGCTGTGTTGGTAGTTCCTCAGAGGACTGCGTTGCTGCTACACTAATGATGGTCCTGTTATAACCGTTACTTTTATACCTGACCAAACCCAAAGAATATGTGGCTCCCATTGTGTAAAACCCTGACCCAGCAACATGGTATAGAGGCCTATAGACTGCTCAGGGGCATTTGTCACATATCCATGTGACTGGATCCCCTAGAAGACTTTAGAATGGATTTTTCCATAGGGAAGTCAATACAATGAGCAATGAAGTTACAATACAGAGTAACAGACAATAGTCTCTTTTATACATTACAAAACACACTGTATGGCACACACACTGTATGTTTGGTAAGTGGACAATTTATGGACATGAGTATCCTTTTGTGTGACCACAATAGTCTGACATGCCTGTTTATAATGCACATCTGTGCAAACAAAACTTGTTTATCCAGCTGTTTGTATATGTATATGATAAAAAATAACTGGAAAGTGTTAACACAATGTACAACCAGCAGTTGATTTGATACGTTAGGTTGTTGTGTCACTTGATTCTCCTCACTTAAAATAATATGTTTGTCTTTAATTTTTCTTCGGTCAAAATTGAGTTAATCACATATATTACAAATCATAATAAGTAGCCACACATTTTTCAATACCAAATTAATTTGTATTTTTATTTCAGTGAAGATCCCAGTTTCCAAAGCTACTGAAAATTATGAAAAAAATTGTTAAAATGCTTAAAGATTAAAATGATAAAAATGATTTAAGAAAATGCCATTCTTGTAACTATCCAATGATGTACATGAGGCACAGTAAATCAAAATGATATGTCCATTAACAACAACAAAAAATTGTTAAGCTATTAATTCATGTAGAGCAGGTTAATTAATAATTTAATGAAAGGGTTCTCTTATTTGAATTTAGTGTCTTCTACATTTTCTTTTGGTTGACAGCAATAGCTTGTTGTGCTTATGTTATTAATTATTAGTGTTCCAAAAGAACCAAAACAATCACTGCAGTCTTACTGCCACCAAGTCAGGTCTCCTCAGCATTTTTGCCTTCAAGTCTCAAGTCACATAGAGTCTTTAGGCTTTCAAATCACAAATCAAGTCAAGTCTCGAAGGCAGCATACAGACAGCTTTGATGTAGCTTGTTAATATGATCTGTTACTATTATCTTAACAGTTCATTTTTGGGACAAACAGGACAGAATTTGGGATTCGGGACAACTGCTTATAATTTGGTACTGTTTCCAATTCTGGTCACCCTATATGTATGTAATGTGCAAGTAAAGCACTCAATTTTGTTCTAGGTGGCTTTTAATATAGTAAGTAATAGTTTGTATTGTGTATAGTTTTTGTGTAGTGTAAATCAACATCTGTCATATCTCTCTCTAGTTTAGCGACAGGATGTGCTGACCCTGTTTTAGACTAATGTGTTATAGTATGATATTGATGTTGGTAATGCCACCACCATTAAGCAGTATGCTTGCCACTATCTACTAGAAAGAGAGAGAACATTTAAAGAAGAGGTTAACTTTAAGGTAAAAAACAGTCTTGCTAAGCCCAGCTGTAGTCTTTGAAGTTCTCCATGTTTACTAGCCCCTAAGTCTGATGGAATCCCTTGCTCCTGTACAGATTTTCTCAAAGTTAACGCAGTTATGGTGCCAGATTCATTCCCTTTGCCCCACATGGAAGATTGTATTGACAGTGTTGGTCCTGCAGTGTGTAGCACAAAGTTAGATCTGATTAAAGATTACTGGCAGGTCCCTTTAACCCCACAAGCTTCTGATATTTCAACGTTTCTTACCCTTGACATTCATGCATTATACAGTTATGGTTTGGCATGAGAAATGCCCCCACCACCTTCAAGCGCATATAGTGCAGCATGCGTTGCGGGATGTGCCACTGGAGTATTTACCTTGATGATGTGGTGGTCTACTCGATTGATTGGAAAAGTCATATTTCCAGCTTGAGAGATGTTTTCCAGCGGCTTGCTGATGTGTGAGATTGGTAAGGCTACCGTTACTTACCTGGGGAAGCAGGCTGGCCACGGACAGGTTGAAGCTGTGCTAGCAACCAGGCGTGGTTTTTTCCCCTTTTACAAGGTACTGCCCTACCCCTCCTCCACTGATTGCTGCAGCTGTGCCCTGTTTGCCATCAAAGCTCCAAGTAGAGCTAGAACTGCTGCCAGCTGGCAGCATTGTGGCTGTTGTGTGTTTTTATGCTCATTTTGAGATAGTACTCCTGTCTAACTATCATGTTTTTTTATTAGTTTGATATTATTTTCTCAGTTATTAATACATTCCTGGTTTCGTACTTATACTTCAGGTGTCCTCTTGTTTTTCTCCTGGGTTATCCCAACTGTTACTCCCATCACTCCGGACTTTTGATTCCACTACTTACGCTACTAAATAGTGTGTGTTTCTGTTCTTATATATCTGAGAGGAGGACCTCAATCTCAGCGCTCATTAAGTCCTTTTTCATAATTTTGGGTGCCATTTTTATGAATGGAGCTAGCCTACAAGTTGCCGGACACCTGACCTTATGATTATTATATTGTAGATCTGTTCTATGCTTTGACACACCTTTGATATTTGGTCAGAAAGTTTCGGATGCTGGTAAGACACTTGGAGTTTGACTTTTTTCTGTTTTCAGTCAGCTCTCCATGTGTTCCTGCCTAACTGCATGAGTTAAGGAGTTTAACCAGGGCTGAGGTTTGATTTTTGGCTTTCTAACTTTGTAGGGAGCAATAGAGTTGAAAGTAGTTGCGCAATTGTAGTTGAATAATGTGACTAGTTCTTCAGTGCCCAGAACAGCAGGGGGAGCATTAATGATAGCAGAGGAAAATGCATCAGAGAACTGCTTAGCAGTAAAGGTCTAATGTACCTGGAATAGTTACCTCCAAGACTGGGTTTAGAAGTCTGGGAGGTGAGTAGGTGGAAAACATGTTAGCTGGCCTGCCAGCAAAAAAATTTGGCCTGCTGGATCATTTCAGATTTCAGAACTGTTTTTTTTTGTTTAATTTGACAATATCGGACTGACAGTCCCACGTACAGGCTATAATGTCCAAATAGAGAATCTACCCCCACCTGAAGAATGCTAATTATACTTTTATTCATATTGAGAGTGAATGACAGACACAGACATTTCATTTAAAACATTTAATTCACGAATCAGGCCGTGGGCCACAGGTAGTGGACAGTGCCTTGCTGAAACGCGGTGTGTGGTATGAAAAAAGGTGGACAGCGCCTGGTGCTGAAACAGCCAACGTAGAAAAGAAAATACAGCAGTAATTCATTCAATGTTATTTTTTACGTCTTCTTTTTAAAATGTTGTGTCTGTGAGCTACAGAGCAACACATGTGAACAGTAACAATAATACAAAACAGTTTTGTTTCATTTTATGAAAAACAGTTTATGAACAACAAAAAGCAGAATCTGCTTGAAAATGGCTTGGTATGGGTGGTGGTGCATAGGCCTATGCTCCTGAAATGACAGAGCAAACAGTAGGCTACATTAGGGAATTCAAATTAGATGACATTCAGTAACTATATTCAAAACACAATTTTGTTATTAAATAAAAAAATGACAGGCTTAGTAGGATACTCACCTAACGTGAAAACTGGCATCTCCCATCAGTCACGATTTTGAATGTCTTGTAATAAGGAGGCCACTTTAATCCACAGGCAGTTTACAAGGTTTTTATGTGTCAATCGGTTCCTCTCGTTGGTCTTTATTGCATTCATGTATGAGAAGGTTGACTTGAAAAAGCAGGTGTGCAGATATCATCAATATAATTGAAAAAAATCTGTCCTGTGGCTGACACAGAGTCACAACCATGACAACCATAGTGGGACTCATAACCAACAACATTGAAACTGCCTACAGGGAGCAGGTCCAGGTCACCTCAAACAGGTACCCCTCACACCCTGGAAACCCCGTCTTTACCACCCTCCCCTCAGGCACACTGAGAAACCCCATCACACGCACAAATAGGGTGCGGAATAGTTTTTTCCCCAGAGCAGTGGACAGACTGCAGAGATCACACACACACACACACACACTGTGCAATAATGAACTGTGAATACTGTCGTGTCTCATTGCCCCTTGTTTATTTATTTATATTTTAGAGTTTTATGTGTATGGGTATGAATGTGTATGTGTTCATGGGGATGGGCGAGATGTGCTTGATTCGTGCGTGTGTGTATTAGTGTTATGTCTCTTATATCTTTTTTTTAAAACATTTTTTATGCTGCATTGGACTGCTCTAACTGAGTTTTGTTGTATACTTGCAATGACAATAAATATATATTTTATCTATTCTATCCTTCTCACATGATTTTTGGCACAATTCTCGCAGGTGGAGTGTGACAAAACAATTTGCATTCAAGAGATCGTAAGGAGTGCCTGTTCTACCACACGTATCAATAGGTGGCAGTCATAGACTATATATAAGAAATGGACGTAACATCCGTGACGTCACCCATTGGTTTGTGGACTGCTGCTTGGAGGCCAATAGTATCGGATCTGAGCAGCGCCATCTTGAAAATTTCAGGTGCATGCTGGGAAAAATAAA
Source organism: Scomber scombrus (assembly GCF_963691925.1). Taxonomy (NCBI): domain Eukaryota; kingdom Metazoa; phylum Chordata; class Actinopteri; order Scombriformes; family Scombridae; genus Scomber; species Scomber scombrus. Next base: position 6,945,597 of record NC_084982.1, on the reverse strand, counting down.
AACATGGATACTACTTATATGGGCATCAGGAGGGGCATGAGGCGCCCTCCTGGACCTGTGAACCAATCAACCTGTCAATCACGACGTAGCCACGCCCTAATGCATACTCTGCTTTATCGTCAAATATAAAATCAGGGAGGCCAATATTTCACAAATGAACATCATACTGCATTGAAGAAGGCTTTAAACTAGCGATTGAGACCATAAACACATTTTGAAAACGTTTACTGAGGTTAGAAATCAAGTGAGAAGTTGGTGAATTCTCCATTGACTTGTATAGAGACGGAAGTCCTTTTGACACCAAAACAGTCGCCCCCTGATGGCCTTTTGATAGAATGCAGTTTTAAGTTACTTCTGCGTTCGCCTCATTTCAGAGGACTGGAACTCCCCGCCTGGTGGCAGTGTGTCTCTTGATTTTTTCCAGCCTAGTTTAAATTAAACCACACATACGTACGCATTACGCAACCTCCAACATAACCGACTGCCCCAAAATGAATTTGGTCCGTTCAGACTGCGCTGTAGTGGAGATCAGAGCGGAGACAAGCTCAACCAGAAGGTTTACTTCATAAATTCGATATTTCTGCACCAGCCAGGTCTGGCTACCTACTGCTCAAATCCTGAAACCTCTAAATTAGTGCTTCAGATGAATTATCATTATTTTACACAAACTGACTAGTGTGTTAACACAAGTTGAGGTCCGGGATTACCCCTGGAGTAACAGGTCATCAGGAGGGATTCCCACCCGGTGACCGGCCCTAATCGAAGGAGGAAAAGATGATAACAAATATAAAGGCCAGAATGCATGCATACACCATAATACATTCATTTGTTTAAGGAAGTTATTAAAAATGGGCTGTGCCCATGCTAGTTTGTATTACCGCGTCAGTTTAAAAAAAATATGCGCATTGATTTATTTACTGCTGCTGCACGTCTTCCGTTCAAAACGGACCAATTTTGCCTCACAATGCTAAAATACAACAAGCCCACTCTCTAATATAAAACTTGTAACTTATCCCAGGCTATATTATATAGCCTATTTCAATAAGCACATTGCAGGTAAAAGAGAAAATCACTGCATATGGCACCCCGAACATTTTCCCTGACAGCGGGAGGACGCTTAATAAAAGAATACATTTATATTTATGTAAAGCTGGTCATATCTGTACAGAGCATAGAGGCAGCGCTGTTCTGTCCAGTTTCAATTATTCTATTTTCATAAGCTGCTGAAACAGCTGGAGCGTGCATGTGCTTGACACCGCTGTTTATAGGAAATTATAGTTCATAAATGTCAACATTATTATGTTAAAAATTAGTTATTGTTATAGTTGTCGTTCTTAGTGTGGACGGCCTTTTACATATCTATAATATTGAGATCCAACCTCTCGCTGTATTTTACTGAATACCCACCGTTGTATAAGACACACCCCACATTTAAATGAAAAAATATTGCGTTAAAGGTGCGACTTATACACCGGTTTTCACAGTAGTTACTTTCTTGTCTGAAAAAATAAAAAATGTTAATAAAGTGATTTATTAAAAGTCCCATTGTGAAAATTGCGACTGTTTTTGGTTGAGCTCATCTCCGCTCTGATCTCCGTTACAGTGTAGTCTGAAAGGACCCAATGTATTTTGGGACGGTTGGTTACGTTGAAAGTTGCGTCATGCGGAAGTAGGTGTGGTTTAATTTAAAGTGGGTTGGAAAAATTTCTATAGACACATTGCCACCTATTGGATAAATGTGGTAGAACAGGCACTCCTTACGGTCTCTTGAATGCAAATTTACCTATGGCTAAGTCCCGCCCTCAAACGCGATGAGCCAATCACAGTTCGTATACCCATTCCCATACACTTGGACATTCTCTGCCCGGACGTCCATTGAAATGCATTGCAGAAAGTCAGTTTTTGTTCGGTTTTATTACGTTTTCCTGAGATTTGAAGTTTAAAAGTGGTCAAACGGTGTTCATGGGGCACATGCAACTCCGACACAAGGTATCCTGAGAGGCTGGGCAACGAGGTGTATTTTTTTACCCTTTCTTAAGCCACATCTCAACCGAGAAAAGTGTCTTCTTTGGATAAAGTTGTGCGGTAGACCACAACATCAACTCAACGTGAATAAAATTAACATGGATGTCTACATCTGTTCTAATGTAAGTCAACATCGTATTTGAGGCAACATATTGTCACTTTGCTGGAAAGAAATATAAAGTTATCTTTAAGATCTCTAACGTTAGCTAAATATATCCTAACCTTAGCTCCTAGCTGCATTGTTCATCATGTCACTTTGTTTGCTGGGAGTTCATTGGCCCCTTTTTTGTTCTAGTTTTTGTACTTTGGTCATCGTACATCATTGTTAGCTGTTGTCCAAAGGGCTTTCGTTAAACTAACGTTAACTTCTGGAGCTTAGCTTCATTAACTTATCTGTAATAGCCGAGATAACAAAGGTTGGCAAATGTTATGCTGAATGATTCAATGTAAATACTGTAGCACCAAACTAATTGAAAACCTAAAACTAACTGATCATCTATCTTGTTGTCTGAGATGGTGATGGAAACGAGATGCAATGTTTATCACGTTTGCACTGGGACCTGTAAATTTTGTCTTGTAACTGAAGCTTTTTATCGACCTTCTCAACAATAAAATGATTAATATATCCCTCCAATGCGTTTTGGTGACTTCCAGATGATATCTGATCTTTCTGTCTCCAAAAATCATCAATGGCCTCCTGCGAAATGTCTCCTACTGTGACACCTGCCATAGCGCCTGTCACTGAATGTTGATTGTTTGTCCGAGTGAGTGGAGGGGGGCGTGGCTTAGCCATAGGTCAATTGTTTTGGCACACTCCACCTGAGAGAATCGTGCCAAAATTCACACGAAAAGGATGACGCGACTGAGCGCGCAAATAGGCAGATTCAAATGCAAATCCTTTGCTGCAATTTTGCAGACCAGAAGTTGGAAGTGCAAACTCAAAGATGCGCTTTCAGTTGTGAATTACAGTTTTACAAGTGCAAATCATAGTCTGATCTCCTTTAGATATATGGCACTATCCTTCCTTCATAGATGTTATACTTCAAAGATGGCAATTTGTGGACTTGCTCGAACAGAGACCCTTAAGACATCTCAAAGGGTGTTAGAAACCAAAGACAATAATATAAGTGCAGAGCATGACCAAAACATATTGGTGTAATCATCAGGAATGTCAAAGTATACCATGGATCTAAGCCTGGTTAAATCTCAGCTAGCCTGGATTTACTAAAAATAATAAATAATATAAAAATGTAACATAAAACCTTAAACTGAATGGGTGCGAGGCTAGTACATGATGAGGAAGAGTTGACCTGTTAAATACTCCTGATAGATGTGTGTTACTGATCAAATTAATTCCACAATATACCACAATACCAGAATTTAGAAAGTTATATCATTTATTTGAGTCAAATTGTACATTTAGCACATGTCCATGATACGCCTCATGCTCATGAACCTTGTGCCGCTCATGCCCATGTCCCTGAAGCTCCTGTACTCGCCGGGCCTCACGTACATCATCCTGCCTCTGAAGTTGGGCTGCTCGTACATCAGCCAGTGGCCGTCCATCACGTGGCAGGACTGGCAGTCGTTCATGCGGTAACGCTCCATGATGTTGTCACAGTCCTCCATCAGCTCGTGACTCTGACCACCGAAGTTCTCCCTCTCGAAGATCTTCATCCTGAACTGGCCTCTGTGCTGTTTGGAGGCAATAAAAAATAATTAATGTCTAATGTTGTGGAGGTTGCACCTTTGTAAAACAGTATGAAATGTTGCTTTATACTTACCATGGGGATCATACGGCAAGACCTGATACCACCACTCATTCCCATCATGCTCATGTAGTCAGCATACTCGCCCCTCCTCATGAAGTACTGGTTTCCCATGTAGTTGGGGCGGTCGTAGACCATGAAGCAGCCGCTCTCCACCCTGCAGGAGTGACACCTGCTCAGGTAGGTGGACATATCAGCGCAGTCGCTCATGCACTCATAGGAACGACCCTGGAAGTTCCTGTCCTCGTAGAAGATGATCTGAAAAAATATTGAAGGGTTTAGAGACCAAAGTCATAATTATACAGCTCCAATACATATGGCAAATGAATGTTTAATCATTTGGACCTACCTTGCCCATGTTGATGGTGGTGGTTTTCCAGGTCCCTGAGAGAACTGTTTTTGAACTGATACTCTGCCTGTCTGAACAAGTCACATTTATACCTGGCCATAGACAAAGACTGTTTGCCCCTCTATTGTTAAAAGCCCTGACCCAGCAACGTAGTATAGAAGCCTATAGAGTTTTTGAGTTGCTTACCCATATACCAACAGGGTCATAACCTACAAACAGAATTTTCCTTTAACATGAATAGAGCTCAGCTTTTTTTTTAAAATGGTTTAGGGATGTAATTGGTGAGTATTAAATGTACAATATATGAATGATTTATTCTGCTTTCTTTTTTGTTTACCATTGAAACAATAGGAGCAAATGAGCTAATACATTACCAAAGCAAAATATTCAGGGGATAACAGGGTTCTCAAACAAAGAATAGCCATTTGTAGTCATTTGTGATTTAGCACATACATTGTATGTCTTCTGAAATGGATTAAATTGACATTGGAACAAAGGCTGGTAGTATCGCTAGTAGAATTCTTTTTCAAATGGAAGTCCTGATTATGATTATGGGTTTAGGATTACTATCACTCTAGGATTTCTTTGTATATGAAAACAGTTTAACAAAATGATTTGCAGGATAGATCAGGTACATTACATGCACATATCTGATCTGTTACAGCCTAGATGATGTTGACTGCTTGATAAATCAATAATATATCAATCAATCATTTGTTTCTTAATTTTTTAAAGGATTTTTTACCCTATTTAAAAAAAAAAAGTTAGTATTGGTCTTGGTTAAAAAATACTGAGGTCCTATAATAGTCACATTTATGTTTCTGAGGGAGCTTTTTAAAGCTATTAGAGTGAACCTTCAAACCTTTACATATTTACATTAAATACCCAACACATCCTTGGTAATAAGGTGGTGTATTTAAAGCTAAAATGTTTACTTTCCATTCATCACACTCAGGTCAGCGAGTCAAATCCATTTTTATGTATAGCCCAATATCACAAACCACAAATTTCCATAAGTCTCCATAAGAAAAAGGGTATATACATTATATATAATTAATAATATATGAAGAATGCAATCAGGTCAGGCTGACAGGGTAGATCAGCTGACAGGTCAGTGATAGGATTTTTGAACTTTAACAAAAAAATTGTGTAAGTTGGAGCCCATGTCTGCACAGTAGAGTTGGATTGCCTGATGGAGGTATGAGAGCAGCTGTCACAGCTGTCAATCACGACGCCACACTGCTTTTATAATGTCAAATAAGTAATTAAAAATCAAACTTATCAGAAAAATGAAAACTTGGACAAACAGTGTGATAAGAACTACCTAAAATGACATGAAACCATATTTGGGAAAAATGCATTTAATGTTCACTTTGATTGTTTAGTTTAGCTCATGTCCCATCAGCTAACATGGAGGAGGCACAATTTATGACCCATATTGCAGCCAACCATCAGGGGGCGATCAAGAGTGTTTTGGCTTCACTTTTGGGGAGCTTTCATGACACCCATATACTATCTATATAGTCAATATTATTGACTATATAGATAGTTGACTATATAAATATAGCCACATGACAAGTGCAACTTTCATTAGAACACCCAATATGCAAAATAGGTTCATTGGACCAAGGCCTATATACTGTACACATTGACTTCATTGCAGGATTGCTGTACACATCTAAATCAATATTCTGTCTTTTTTTAGCCTTTTTGTTGTCAACTATTGTTGACAGTCAGTGTATATATTCTGTACTCTATCTTGCTCGATCTTAGCAGCTACGGCCACTCTACTCAGTATCATTTCATCATCATCATTGCTGATCATCAAGAGGTCAGTATAAAAACATTGTTAGAACAATAAATAAAATATCAACAAACAATATGAACAGTTGGCAACAGTCACAAACAGGTATACACAGGTATACACAGTATCCAGTTTATTGACCCCTAGCCATTATGTCATTCTCCATCTCGCTCCCCTTTTTCTTGTCATCTCTCTGCTGTTGCTGGTCTTAACTAGTAGAGGCCTAGGCCTTAAAATACATTTTTAAAAGAATTTGCACCTCCGCTCCAGCGTTTACCTGTTGACTCTCATTAATTTCCTCTCAAGGACTAGAAATTCAGTGTCACTCAGTCTTTCTCTGTGCACACATTTGCAGTTTTCAAAGCACTGACACTGACTTTGATTTAAAAGACAGAAATAGACAACTCAACCATATTTGACTTGCATTGCTGCTTGTAGCTGGGGAAAAAGCCATTTTTTTCTTATAGCGTCTTTTACATCAGTTGCTTCTTGTCTTGTAAATACCCATGTCTTTCAAACTCCATGAACTCAACACAGGCTTTCCCTTTATATGTTGTTGTCTCGAAGCCCAAACTGAGATAAGCCCGGATTACATCTTTTTTTTTTTATCAGACTTAATAAATTGATAAAGGCAATTAAAATACATAGTTTGTACATCCTCCAGCTTCTGCAAAATGTATTCATACTTCTTATTACCACACAGTTTATGAATATTTGTGACAGTCACTGAGAGTAAATTTAAAGCAGTTAAATAAAACCTGTTTGGGACTTAATGTGATTTCTACAAAGTCATACACTGATGTGATCCTTATAACTTCATCAGTGCACTTAATTAACTCAAACCACATGTAACAGTGGCAAAACTTTCTTTAACAGAAATATTTTATGGATATTCAACCATTTGAAGGAGTCATGAAGCAATTGTCTTCATATACTGTATGTCTGCAAGAAGATGAATTGTGAGCAGAAGAAACTATTAATATGTTTGAGTTTTTAAAATTCTGTTGTGAAACCAAGAGGAAATACATGTGAATGATATACCATCACATTGCGAAGACATGGTTATGTTTAAAAAAGATTTTGCATTTTTTAAATGCATCAACCACCACATAGGGATGTACCTAATGCTTATTTACACCCACTGATACCCTTCTCATCCCCACTTACATCTCTTTGTTGTACTGTTAAGGCCTCAAAAGAACCAATGAAGCAAAAAGCCAGAATAATAATGTAGGCTACTTTATTCAGTAGTATTTATTGAACATTTAGTTGCAAGAATCCATGATGCGCCTCATGCTCATGAACCTTGTGCCGCTCATGCCCATGTCCCTGAAGCTCTTGTACTCTCCGGGCCTCATGTACATCATCTTGCCTCTGTAGTGGGGCTGCTCGTACATCAGCCAGTGGCCGTCCATCACGTGGCAGGACATGCAGTCATTCATGCGGAAACGGTCCTGGATATTGTCACAGTCCTCGTTCAGCTCGTGACTCTGACCACCGAAGTTCTCCCTCTCGAAGATCTTCATCCTGAACTGGCCTCTGTGCTGTAAATTTAAACATCGGACAAATCTAAATCAGTTTTCAGAAATCTAGACAACCTCTCCAAGATGACAATGATTTCTAAAGATTGAACGTCCTACCATGGGGATGGTACGGCAAGACCTGATGCATTCTCTCATTCCCATCATGCTCATGTAGTCAGCATACTCGCCCCTCCTCATGAAGTACTGGTTTCCCATGTAGTTGGGGCGGTCGTAGACCATGAAGCAGCCGCTCTCAACCCTGCAGGAGTGACACCTGCTCAGGTAGGAGGTCAGTTCAGGGCAGTCGCTGCTGGTCTCATAGTGACGACCCTGGAAGTTCCTGTCCTCGTAGAAGATGATCTGAAAAGACAAAGATGGTTCATCAGAACAATTTTTAATGAACTAACTAATGACTATCTAGTGAGTATCACGAAACTGAAATTAAATAAATGTTTTGTTATACTTAATACCAACCTTTCCCATGGTCATGGTGATTTTGGTTGTTTCTCAGGACTGAGTTGTGACTGCTGTGTATTCCTGGTGGTGGTAACTGGTTTTATACTTGCTCAATGTGAAAAAAGCATGTAACGCTTCTATTGTGCAAAACCCTGACCCAGCAACAACATGCCATAGAAGCCTACTGAGCAGTCAGGGCATTAAAGGGTTATTATTTAGCACTATACAATCTGGTGGAAATGCATGTATAGTATACATGCAGCATTGTTGTCCAGCATAAAGAAAATAAAGAGAAGCTTCTAACGGTAATGTAAAAAGCCACCTCTATCTTTCATAGTGTATGGGATGATTCACATAATACTGTAAATGATTAAACATATTTTCTTAGATTATGATTCAATACCAATTTATTTAAACATATCAGATAATAAAAGCACAGTGAATGTTACATAATTACCTGGCTGATAGGGATTTTATTTCCAATATTTGTATAGATACATACAGATGGATAAAAACTGAGAAGGCTTGAATGAAAATAGATTTTTTTATTAAGTCTTATATATTTTTCTGTTAAACAGTAATAACCATTTCCTGTCTCCACATCAGTGCTTCATGTATGATAACACACCACTAAAGTTGTAATTTATAGAGACTTATAGGACTTATCACAGTATGATCATATGCCGGTTGTTCTTTGAGTATCAGTCCCAGCAACTACATATTTTATAAACTTAAAATGTATACTTCATGTAATTAAATGTGATTAATTATACTGTATTACTCTTATTATTATTGTGTATTAGTATTGAAAGGGTTGAGGTTGGTTAGAATGGTAATACTTGCCCTTTATTTATTTTGTTCTCTTTAGCTTTCTAAGTATGAGGAGCTACGCGCTGTCCGATGGAACATAACATCTATTTTCTGTCATCTGTAGAACTTTGTGTTTCTGGGTTTAAAATAAAGAAATAAAAATAATATATATAATACATATAAAAAATATCCATGCCCAGCCTGCATTATCATTGTGGTCATTTGTTGCATACCATGATAAATGTTAAATGTTCCAGAGTTTGAATACACTTTTAATATGTAACATATTTGGTGTCTTCATGTTAAAGTACAGCATTTATGAGCTGTGATCATAAATGCTGGTGAGGTGAGGCTTATGGAGAGATGTTGGTCACTCATGCACCAGGCTTTGTTTTATTGTGGAACAGTGATGGACATAACATTTATAGTATATGTTTCAAATGTTTGGATAAGTTCCATAAGTCCATATGTGTACAGTGGTATTGAAACAAATGAACATGTCACCTTATTTGACCTCTGCCCTTTTTTTGGAACCTAACCTAACCACATATTTTATAAAACAAATGTCACCTGCAATGGAGTATTGATAAAAGTAATTTGTGATTTGTCTTAATTGAAACAAATTCATAACCCATAAACACATCATTATTTTTTTCTCGTTCATTTGGATGCACATAGATAACTACAATCAAAAACAACTGTTCATTGCTGTGCCTGAATTTTGTGTATGTGTTTTTTCTGAAACTAACTTTAATTAAAAATACTTGGTGTTGTTTCAGCACTTTTATCAAGGGATTTTCTTTGCTCAGCAAATATTTAAAATTAATTTATTATTAACATTCCCATTATACTTTTCTTCCTATATCTTTCAGCAGAGCCTTAATTGACTGAGAAAAAATATGATCCATTCTATTCTTACTTATTCATTTCGGTCAAAAAGTTTTATTATTTATCATTATATTTATTATTAATTATTATATTTCTTCAATTAGTGTAAATAAACATTTTAATTAATATTAAAATTGATTAAAAAAATGTATAAACAAATTAAATGTTTTTGAATGTATGAAAGCTCTCTAAAAATTGAGGTGTGATGGACATCTAGAAACAAACTGTGCTTCCCTCTTAGTTGAATTCAATGAGAAAAGTCAGTATTTTTGTTTTGAATATGTTTTCTTCGTCTGGTATGATCACCAAGACGAAGTGCCAAGCAGAAATGGTTAGACGATAGGCATTTTCCACAGTGGAACAAGCTGATTGGTCCTAACAGGAAAAACTTAGGAGTAGTTAATAATGGTCATGCTGTGTTATTAAATTGAAATGATAGTATTAGGGGTCATTGGCTTTCTGACTAAAACAATATGTGCTTTTAAAATGGTCTGTAAAGTTATTCTTTATACAAGTGTTGCTGCCATTTTGACCCTTTAAGACTATGTCCCTTCTAAATGCATGCTGTAAGTAGTAACACACTGGCATTCTTCCTCAACCCATATTCCAACATTAAAATATGCCATGTTATTATTATATTAGAGTGTATTAAATCACCCACATTCTCACAGCTTCTGTTTCCTTCCTTTCACATTTTTCAATTTTAATGTCACGTGCATCATCTGACATAACACATTTCAGAGGCAGAACAAAGTTTTTGACCTTGAAATGGGATACAGTAATTAAAATAGCAGCATCCAAACTGTCTGTAATAGCTTGAGGTTTAAAACTTGATGTGAATGATGAAATGAAAGTTTTTCTGTAGATATTAACCATTTATTCATATTTATTTATACATTTTCAAGTCTTTACTATTTAACAGGATTCCGTAATGCGTTTCATGGATCCGATCCTCATATCCATGGGGCCTGTTCCCATGTCTCTCATGCTCCTGTACTCCCCGGGCCTCAGGTAGAGCATCCTGCCTCTGTAGTGGGGCTGCTCGTACATCAGCCAGTGGCCGTCCATCACGTTAGCAGACTGGCAGTCGGACATACGGTAACGCTCCTGGATGGAATCGCAGTCCTCATTCACCTCATTCATCTGACCTCCGTAGTTCTCCCTCTCGTAGATCTTCATCCTGAACTGGCCTCTGTGCTGTAAAATGACATGAGAAGACATAAAGGATTACTTTATTATCACAAAATGTTCCTACGGTGTGTTGGATAGACTTTAATTGAGGTTTCAGTTAGTATATTCACACTTAAAGGCTAACGATGAAGAACTAGCAAATCTTCTTACCGTGGGGATATTACGGCAGGAACGGATGCAGTCACTCATGGTCATTCCCATCAGACGCTGGTTGTCAGGGTACTCTCCCCTCCTCACCATCATCTGGTGACCCATGTAGTTTGGACGTTCGTAGACCATGAAGCAGCCGCTCTCAACCCTGCAGGAGTTGCAGCGGCTCAGGTAGGAGGTCAGCTCAGCACAGTCATTGCTAGTCTCATAGGAACGACCCTGGAAGTTCCTGTCCTCGTAGAAGATGATCTGAAAATGAAACATGCATTTTTTAAAGCATTTCTCTATGATAATAGATAGTATATGATCTGAAATGTTATATTTGTCAAACTGAATTACAGTAAAACAGTAAAATGATCTCTTACTCTGCCCATGTTGATGGTTATTCTACCCCTGATTGTGCTGTACTTTGCCTAGACAAACTGTGTGTCACTTTTATACTCTTCATGATAGCTAAATGACCTATGGTGCCATTGTTTTTAAATATCTTACTCAGCAGCATAGCATACAGGGCTATAATGTTTGTTAAATCGGTCTGTAAATGGTTATTATTCCAGACTGTATGCATCTGGTGCAGTGCCAACTTCAGTGGCTCTCCTATGGGGTACAGGTGGGTGACAGTAACACACGTATCAGCTGGGACTCATTGTTCTGCCATGGTTTGGCCTGTGGTGACAAGCACTTTCACACACACAGTCCATCACCTGGGTACATAAAATAATATCTTTGTCTTGTATTGAATGACTTCATGTCACAGAAGACATTGGAAAGCCACCCCCTACTATTTAATCTCAAATAAATGGCTAGGTGAGAAACTCAGGTTTAAAAATGTGTCTATTGTTGGTGTCTATTGTGATTTAAGTACACCAGATACACTAGTAAAATTAGGCCTTATACACTTTACCACAAGTCGTCGCCGTCAGATGAAAACAAAGTAATCTACAGTTTTGTGTTTGTAAATGAGTATGAGGACAACATACTCCATGAACTGAGACATCTTCACAAAACTGCCTTAAATTGATTTGGAAAATGCAAAAACACTGCCAAAACTCTATTTCCTATTTTTCTTGAATATGTGAAAATACACAACATATTTTACTGTGGATTAGCATGTATTATATACTGTATGTTCTTATAACACTTGTGCAATTTTTCTTGTAAGTAGTTGACATAAATGTGATGCAACCTGTGATGTGATGTGATGTGGTGGTTATTTAAAGCCCAGAGACTGATCAACACTGGGCCAGTTTGTTGGGAGAATCCTTCTCTGAAAAAATATGAATATGACCAGAAGGACAAAGAAATGAAAAGAAACACTTTATTGATCTCAGCATATGTACAAGAACAGATAAGCAAATAAAGTCAAGCAACTGCAAGTCAGACTACTACATACATTATAATCACCTACTACACAGAAAACAAAGCATGCAAAGACACAAATAAGTTGTATTAAATCCTCTATATGATTAGTAACTACAGTGTGTACATTGACAGATAATGAAACTACTGCACCCCTCTTAAAAAGGGATATTTTAGTTCCTTATGTGCAGTATTGCTGCAAATCTTTAATGCACTTTTGATGTCTACACTATTATCCATTATGTGATGCCATCAATGAGGCGTCTGCTTGGTCCTCAATGTATTCTGCAGCATGACAATGTCCCCAAATATTCAGCCAGCCATAAAGAACTATCTTCAGCAACAAGAAGAACAAGGAGTCCTGCAACAGATGTTGTGGCCCCCAGAGGGCCCTGATTTCAACATGATTATTGAGTCAGTCTTGTATTACATGAAGAGACAAAAGCAACAGGGACGCCGAAATCCACTCAACTGTGGCAACTTCTCCAAGATGCAACCGATCTGCCAAGTTAGGTTAGGTTAGGTAAGTTTTATTTTTCCGATAATTTACAACATAAATTAACAATAATTTCCATGAATAATTTTCTTGAACCAATGTTCATGCAAACAAAACAAAATAGACTATAACAAAGATAAGAGAAAAAAAGATAAGATACATAAACAAAACACTTAAAGGTAGGGTTGGTAATGTTGGAAAGCGAGCAAGAGAGCTAGCAAGATTTGAAAATGGCACCTCCTCCTGCCTCCTCTATGTTCCACCCCGCTGCTCCCCCTCCCGTCAGTGAGTCCGTCCAAGCCACGCCCCCACAAACCGGCAACAGCGACAGGTGAAGACTGTGCACGCGCAAAGTAGGTAGGGAAAGATGGGAGCGGATGCAGAACTAGACATGAAGGCACCATATCCGGCTGTTAAGTCTGACGTCACGCATGACGAAAATTCTATTTCCGGGTCCAAAGGCATCGATTAGTAATCAACAACAATGGCGGAACCCGTGAACCTTTTTACGATCACCTCTTATTGTAGTGACATGTCTGTGAGAGTGAAAAAGGGACTGAATTCGTATAATTCCAATAGAGTACAGGGTGTAACTGTTCTTCCTGATGGTTTAATTAAGGGCACTGTCCAGGCATCAATCAAAAAGAAAGTGTACAAAGTTGAGGTGAGTTAGCGGTTAGTTTGCACGTTCAATCAATCAATCAATCAATCAATCAATCAATCAATCAATCAATCAATCAATCAATCAATCAATCTTTATTTATATAGCACCAAATCACAAGTCATCTCAAGGCACTTAACATATAGAGTAGGTCTAGATCATACCATAGACTGTATATAAAAGGACCATACTCTTCAGGTTTAACCGTTTAAAACACGCTGTTCTGCCAACGGGACAGGTCGGAAGTTGTGAGGTAGCGAAAGTTCTTCTGAATGTTTTAAACACCAACCCTTAAATATATATATTAATGCCATACATTGTTAGAAAGCTTAGATTGCCCTGATTCATTCAAGACCACTCACGAATTATATGGTTGCTCACAGCCGTAATAGTATAAGCAGCTAGCCACTCAGCTAAAGTAAGAACAGATAGATAGATTGACAGCAGTTTGAGGATGGATTTTTTAAAGTGCAGATACGCGTTGAGAATCAGGAATTTGCAAAAACGACAACTTGATGTCGTTTTTTGATTCAGATCTGTTGAGACAACACGGGACACAACACTGTGGCATCGTGACTTAACAGCCGGATTGGTTTTTGCTTTTCGGTGCGAAGAGCATGGATTGGTCGGAGTTTCAGTCCTGTGGCTGTCACAGAGGTCCGTTCCTTTTTCTAAAGACATAATGTATTGATACCTATGATAATAGAAGGACCATTTCACCCAGTATAACAAAAAGTGCTTCTGAATAGGATTACCAACCCATCCATCCATCCATCCATCTTCTTTCCGCTTATCCGGGGTCGGGTCGCGGGGGCAGCAGCCTAAGCAGGGAAACCCAGACTTCCCTCTCCCCAGCCACTTCGTCCAGCTCTTCCCGGGGGATCCCGAGGCGTTCCCAGGCCAGCCGAGAGACATAGTCTCTCCAGCGTGTCCTGGGTCTTCCCCGGGGTCTCCTACCGGTGGGACGTGCCCTGAACACCTCACCCAGGAGGCGTCCGGGAGGCATCCTAACTAGATGCCCGAGCCACCTCATCTGGCTCTTCTCAACGCGGAGGAGCAGCGGGTCTACTCCGAGCTCCTCCCGGATGGCCGAGCTTCTCACCCTATCTCTAAGGGAGAGCCCAGCCACCCTACGGAGGAAGCTCATTTCGGCCGCTTGTACCCGCGATCTCGTTCTTTCGGTCACTACCCAAAGCTCATAAACATAGGTGAGGGTAGGAACGAAGATCGACTGGTAAATTACCAACTCTACCTTTAATATATCATCATTCTTTCCTCATCCCTATATGTTTCTCTTACAAATGAATTAATCTCTCTTTTATTCTCTTTTGCTTTCTTTGACCGAAAAAAGGTGTGAATTTTAAACATGACAAAGTAAAATAAATTAACAATTTAAGTTCTCATAACAAACTAAAAGCATAAATATCCAGATACTTGATTTCTACAATTCACAAATCCCCATATTCACTTCTAACATAACTTTCTAATGTTTTGGTTTTAAATAATTTCTTAAATGCCAAGTACCTCACAAAACTGTGTCCAAATGTACCGAGGAGAAGTGCTGCTGTTTTGAAGGCGAGGTGTATTCACACCAAACATTCATTTAATTTAGGTTTCCTCTGTTTACTGAACTTTGTATGAAGTTAACTGATAAATTAAAAAACTGGCATTATATTTTTAAGCCTCGTCACTTTATTTTTAGTGCTTAAAACATGTTCACAGTACTGTCTGTCAATTATTTGTACAGGCCAAGTAGTACATTCCCATAGCAAGTAAATGGAATATTATGCTGTTGAGTTCTGTTTCAATGTTTCTCATTTTGAAACATCGTTGCATCAGAATGAACAGTTTGGTACAGTAACCAGTGTAATGAGATCATTAAAAAATCATCTTTTATACATTCAACTTTCATACATGTGTGCGTTAATAACTACAGGTCCATCTAACTGAATGGCACAAATATTAAATACAATGTGATATTTCAATGAGAATATATTAAGTGCAGAATATGATATATTGTGGTGAACACCTGCTGCTGTAGAGTTAAAGGGCATCTGTTACATTTATGGCTGTTTGATGCAGAGTATGTATGAATAGTGCATTCAAATGTTTCTACAATATTTATTGCAGTATTTATATATATACCTCACTCTGGCTTGCTGAAGATAATGTGTAATTTGGACCTTATACATTTAAGTTGTAATACTGTCATACAATGTGTGACTAAGCTGGAAGAAAGTGATGCACTGGCTCACTGTTGTGTTTGCACAGGACTATTAATGTAGATTTAGCCCTGAGAGATACTGAAAAGCACTTCCTCTATTTGATAAAATGACAAGGTCGACAGGTTGGCATATTATTCATCTTTCATTTTATTTGATGACACATTGTTTCGCTCTGATTTAACAGGAATCCATTATACGCCTGGCGGAGCTGAGCTTCATGCCGCTGTATCCCATATCTCTCATGCTCCTGTACTCTCCGGGCCTCATGTACATCATCCTGCCTCTGAAGTTGGGCTGCTCGTACATCAGCCAGTGGCCGTCCATCACGTTACAGGACTGGCAGTCGGGCATACGGTAGCGGTCCTGGATATTGTCACAGTCCTCCATCAGCTCGTGACTCATGCCCTGGAAGTTCTCCCTCTCATAGATCCTCATCCTGTAGGATCCCCTGTGCTGTTGGTGAATGCAAAGAAGAGGAGAGCTTAGCATGGACTGCAGTTTTTAAAGTACAATTTTGCTGCTGATACCTAACTATAAAATATATTCATCCTCCAAAGGATAATCACCCAACATCAGTTTCATTTTGCCATGTTATTTCTCGGAAGTGTACTTTCAAACCAGCATTAGTAACTGATTAAACTGCTTTCAATAATATTTATGTGTAATTAAAGATTATACAGATTCTCAACTACAACAATGTTCATCTTTCTATAATTCTCCCCTTACCTGAGGAATTAAACGGCAGGATCGGATAGAGTCACTCATGCCAAGAGTATTGTAGTCAGAGTACTCTCCCCTCCTCAGGAAATACTGGTTCCCCATGTAGTTGGGGCGGTCGTAGACCATGAAGCAGCCGCTCTCCACCCTGCAGGAATTGCACTTGCTCAGGTAGGTGGACATATCAGAGCAGTCGCTCATGCACTCATAGGAGCGACCCTGGAAGTTTCTGTCCTCGTAGAAGATGATCTGTAGAAGAGAAAAGCAAAAAAACTGAATGAACTAATTTGGAAATGGCTTTAAGTTGCCCTTCTATAAAATTATTTTTTGTAAATTCAGATTGTTTCAAGTCCATCTCTTTTACTTTTAGCCAGTTGTATGTTTACTTTTTTGTGCCAGCTGAGTTCTTTCCTAAACTGAAACGTATTTCTGGTCTCTACATACCTTGCCCATGTTTGATGATCTGTGTTTGTGGGAATCTGTCCAACAACCTGTGGCTGCCAGGCGGCTTTTATACTTTATACGCGCTGTAACAGGGTTTTGTTATTCAAATTATCTGGAAGCTGATGAATAAGCAGCTCTTCGATCGCTGTTAATTTCATGTGTGCCATCATGATCCAGAACAAAGGGAGGGGAAATAGATGGAAGACACAAGGCAGGAGAGGAGGGAGAAAAACTGAGCTACAGTTTTCAGATTTCTCAGACTGGAGTAAAGTAACAAGGAAAGTCTGAGTTAGATCATGTTTGAATAGTGTGTTTGATTTGATTGAATAGGTGCTTCGTTGAACATGTCTCTATAGTTCACATCATGGATGCCTTAAGAATTGGGCCAACACCTTCCAAATATCTACAGGTCCATTTAATAAGATTTACAATTACATGACTTTAGAGTATATTCAGGGTGAATATGCTTTACCAATATAACTCAGTTTAAAAGCCCAGCCTGAGGGAACTTGAGGTGGGGTTGGTGCCAGTCTTTGGCTGATGCTGTCAGTGATGGTGTGGAAATGAATTAATGGTGGCATGGCTGGATTGACCTGTTTAGGGGCCCAGGGGCAAACATTTGCTATCAGACCCCTGTTGCCTCCAAGTTCCTATCAAGTGTAGTGCACACAACACACTATGATGACTGTTTTATTGTACTTTTATCCATTTGCAACGAGAGACCCTAAACCGGAATAGTGCGTGTCTGTCAGGTTTTCTGTGGGTCAGTTAATTTATGGTAATGTGATAAAACACGACTTTATTTAAGAAAATGCTACATGTGAGCAGAATAAAAAATAAAACAAAGATGTTCAAACACGATTTTTAATATAGTCTTCAGGAAAGGACCGCAAGATTACATCATTATGCAAGATCCAGTTTATATTGAACTTTAGTAATCACCATAAGGTAACTGACTCACTGACTGTCATGTTTTAGCGATTATAAAGTCAAATAAACCTTTCTCAAGACGTTATAGTAACATTGACTGTGGCTGCATTCTATTTATGGAACAGGGTCTGTCACTAATATTATTTGCACCCATGCTTTCCCTACAACTGTGAATGTCAGAGAAAGTGGCGCTGCAGTTTGGGATTAAAAGCTGCGTTCTCTGGTTGAGAAGAAGCACTGTTAGCTTTGAAAAGGATGTTTAGTTTAGTGAAACCGATATTTGTGGATTTAAACCACTAGAGTATGTTTCCATAATTCATTAAGAAATCCTCCACAATATGTCATGGTATTAAATTTGGTAAACGGACAGTAATTTAAATGCGCTTCTATGCAAAGTACCTCTTATTTATCCATTCCCACACAAACATTTAGTGAGCCATACTTCGGGAACAATTGCTCAAGGACACTTCTACACATAGAGCGAAGGAGCTGGGGATTGAACTGCCAACCTTTCGTTTAGTGGACAGACAAGCTGCTCCACTTGCTAGAACAATGCCAAACAGAAATGAAAGAGCCCCAAACAAAGTACAGTAACATTCAACATATTTGTTTGTTGCACTTCTCTCATCTCTCTTTTTTACCTTGCTTTTTGTGTATATCTGCAATCTGTAACTAACAACAAACTGGATACTAGATGTTAGCAGGAACAAGATGCTTAAGTATTAGATATGGGCATTAAAGACAAGTAATATTCCTTTGATA
Organism: Scomber scombrus; assembly: GCF_963691925.1. NCBI lineage: Eukaryota > Metazoa > Chordata > Actinopteri > Scombriformes > Scombridae > Scomber > Scomber scombrus. The sequence goes on along the minus strand of NC_084982.1, from coordinate 6,927,038 downwards.
GCACAGAACTCAACAGCCACACAGTTATCATTAAGGAGAATAAGTTTCACACCTCAGTTCTGGCAATTCTTTGATATGAGGCCATCACATGTGGACAAAGGGAAATCAAACTTGACCATTTTGCTGATATGCAAATCAGCTAATTTAGATGACAATAGCTTTCCCTCGTCTGCACATTCTGCATTTCGATATAAACCACAACACAGCTGCAGCTGGGTGGGAGGCAAGCAACATCAGTAAAAATGGGGAAGGTAAGGAGCAAATGTTATCTTAAAAAGCTTTTCAAGATCTTGCAGGCAGAATGAAGACATGTTCAAATTGTCTTTTGTATCATCTTTTTGTCATTTTAATTGTAGTCAAGCACAACAATGTGTTTTTGTTTTATTTATTACAATGTTGGACTGATAGATTTACCAGGATTTGCCTCGGTTTCCTTCCATCCAGATTGTGTTCTTTGAGGATAAGAATTTCCAAGGCCAATGCCATGAGTGCAGCAGTGACTGCCCTGACCTGCGCTCTTACTTCAGCCACTGCAACTCCATCAAAGTGGACAGTGGCTGCTGGGTGCTGTACGAGCGCCCTAACTACACTGGTTACCAGTACATCCTGAGCCCCGGGGAATACCCTGATCACAAGAACTGGATGGGATTCAATGACAGCATCAAGTCATGTCGCTGTATCAAGAACGTAAGCTCACTAAACACTTTTTTTACAACATAAATGTCAGGTATATCATCAGGCTTTTAAATTAATCATCTAATATTGATTGCCTTCTTTATGTAATGATATTGTTAATGTATCAGTCAATTAGGATGTGTGTAAGCTTACCATACCACCACATAGATAAGGTGAAACATTATAAAAAAGTCAAATTTGGTAGTATTTTTCTTTTTGTAACATTTCTGGGTTAATTTGGTGCAGGAGTGTTTCCAACTCCAGTGAAATACCACAGAGTGCACCAACCAGGCAATAATCAGTCAAAGGCCAACAGACAAAACGGAGAGATAAAAGGCTCATGATTTGGCAGCAGCGTGCTTTATGTCCATGACCATGCCCATCATTTATTGAAGGAATCTAGGAAAACAGCCAAGAAACCCATTTGTAGATGTGAACTCAAAGTAACTGAGGAAACACTGACAAGTTAACAGATTCACATAGTAGATATTAGTCTTATTTTATATCACTCTCTAATTATTTGACGTGTATGACTCTTTCAAGGTATATGGAAAGTCCTGGAAAATCAGATTCTTCGACAAGCAGGACTTTGCAGGTCAAGTGGCAGAGTGTGTTGACGATTGCCCATCAGTTTACGAGACCTTCAAGTTTCGGGAGTTCCACTCCTGCGTAGTGGTCGACGGTGCTTGGGTCCTCTACGAGCTGCCCGACTATCATGGACAGCAGTACTTCCTGGAACGTGGCGATTACCACAACTATTCAGACTGGGGTGCCTCCTCCGCGGCTGCGGGATCCTTCCGAAGGGTCACAGATTTCTAGAACAGCAACGACCAGCTTTGTAGAATTCCAGAGGCCACAAAAGTTGAAGATGATCCAGCTCCAGAAGTGTGAGGTCACATGAGTTCTAGAACCTCCAAAGCCCCAATACAACCAAAGTTACAAATCATTTGACATGTTTTGAATTCCAGATTCCTGATGACACAACCTCAGGGTTACATAATCCTGAGGCTTCCAGAGTTGTAGAACCCCTATAAAGTTTGAAAGCCCCAATACAACTAAAGTTACAAATTATGTGAAGTTTGAGTTTTGAGTTCTGGAGTACTGATACCAAATTTCTGGAATCGTTTCACAACCCTAATTTCTACAACCCTTCAGGTGGTTGAGAGTTCCACAATTCGAGACACCTCAACTTCTAAAGTGCTTTTTTCCTTCAGGACACCTGTCCTTCTCCCCGAATTATTGCACCCAAGTGAATAAAAATATTTCCTACCCATTACAATGACGTCTGTACTTTCTCATTCTTTGTTAGTTGGCACCATCTAGTCTTGTCATCAAGTGTCCACAAATACATGTGTTCAGCACAAGACAGACGGACACTAAAACAAAACAAACATTGACAGGGATGGGTTTTATATAATAAGAAAAAGAAATGTTGAAAAGTGTAAGATCACTCATTACACATTTTTAGTCAGAAACATTTGAACACCGACATCACCAGTGAGTCACATGTGTGCATAGATGCTTTATTTTAGCATGTATGACAACTTCACAATATCATTATTTCAGGCCAATACTGAAGACATGGTGAAAGTAGTTGAAATTCTGTGTTTCTTCTACCAGTTAAAATATCTTATTGCAAATTAAACAAATTAGCAAAATAAAAATGAGCTAAGAAATATAGTCTTTGTAGATTTATGCAAAAATAGAGGCTCAGTAGAAATATGTAAAGTTAGACACAGTGCTTAAACATATTGTTTATTTATCACAACCCGTAGGTACATTTGATGCAGATACCTCTGTTTGTGATAAAATGATCAATTATTACATTTCATTGCCAATGAAAAGGATATAAGAATATATAAAATAGCCTTTATTAGTGACTGCTTAGTGGTGCACACATTGGTGCTTAGGTCCAGTAAATCTTGGCTAACAGACAAAAAAAAGGTCTTTTAAGGTCTTTTAGGTCTAGTGAGCTCTTTAGTAAGTAAATGTTTAGAACTACAGCAGTAACATTTGTACATATTTTGGTCTTGGGGCAACAACAAGTATAACACTATAGTTTCACTTATTACAGTACTCATTAATGTCATGGTTAATCTCTTTCTAAAATTGCCATTACAAGTTAAGGCTTTGTTAGAATATTTCAAAAAGCAGATCAGTTATGTAATATTTATTGTGCTTATGTAAATTAAAGTTTAATTAAGTCACACCACTGTATATTAATACTGCAAAGTAGATTGTTTGGATAGCAGCAGTAGTCAATTTAAAGTATCATATTTCTACTCTTCTAATTCTCACTGAATTGAAAATCTAATTAAAATATATAAGACGGGTCTAAGCAATCATCCTGTCAACACAAAACTATCATATACATACAGTATGATAAGAAATGTCTGATCAGGTGGAGAAGTAACATACAATATCACCATATCATAAACATAAGATTAAAACAGCTATAATTCAGACCTGGTGATGGTGCTGGCTGAAAAGTCAGGGTATCACCAAATTATTATAACTCTAACTGAGGGAAACATGAATTTAATAGTTGTTGAGACTGTTTCAAAACCACAAATATCAAACTCATGGTGGCGCTAGAGGAAAATTCAAGGTCAGGGATCCACCAAAAGTTATTAAAATTCATCATCTGGAAACCATAAATCTCTGTATAAAACTTCAATCTGTCTTATGGTTGAGTTATTTCGGTCTGGATCAATGTAGTGTATAGTCTAACAGATGAGCATTGCCCTATCTACAGTGTGGCTAAAAAAACATGTACGATATTGTTTTGGGGTTATTTTCTATCCTTAACCTTCACTCTAGAAAACAATTGGGTTTTCAATATTATACAAAATATTTTTCATAAGTTTGGAATGACAAAACTGAAAATAGTTAGAGGACCATTATTATATTTTTTTATTATTATTATATTTGTCATGATTGTTCTCATAATTTATTCTTTATGGGTAATTACATATTTTGCCAGATCATATTTAATTAATGTAAAAAGTAATCTGAGGGCCACATAAACTATGCTTTTAAAAAGCTTCTATACTAAACAAACATTTATGGCACTGGTTCAGAGGGGATTGAGCAGTGACTGAGGTTTGGATACTTGGCACTGCTAAACACCTATTGTGTGTAGAGAAGCAATTCAGTGAGTAAGAACAAAGGGCAGAGTCTAGATGAATATTTGAATTGTAATAACTGTTACATGCACTGCTAACCATGCATTTGGCAGTATTGTCTCTGCCAGGTATAAAGAGTACTGCGTGAGTTACTATGCCCAGTATTTGAAGCTACAGAGATGGAGATGGTGAGAATATGTACAGTATATCACTACAGGGACAGATTTTGTACTCTACACTTAAATCAGATTTACTGTCAGTGAGAATTTTAAAAAGGTGCAAATACATATGGAGATGATTTATTTAAGTGTATAATCTGATCTGTTTCTCTTCTTCCCAGATTGTGTTTTTCGAGGACAAGGACTTCCAGGGAAAGTCCTACGAATGCAAAGGGGACTCAGTCGACCTGCACAGCTACATCCACCGATGTAACTCAGTCAAGATAGAGGGAGGCTGGTGGGTGATGTTTGAGCGCAGCAACTTCACAGGCTACCAGTACATTATAGGTCCTGGGGAATACAATGACTTCCACCACTGGATGGGCTTCAATGACTGTGTCAGATCCTGCAGGATCATCAAAAATGTAAGTCGCCAAGTGCCATAATAAAAAGAAACATGAAGAAGAGCACTGTTTATTTGTCACACATGTAATAATTTTATGACTGATTTGGTTTCAGGCCAAAGGCCCATGCAAGCTGAAGCTGTTTGACCGGCCAAACTTTGACGGGCAATCTCTGGAGATGACAGAGAACATGAAGTCTTTCCAGGAGAATTGGCCCAGACGTGAAGTCCAGTCCTGCAAGGTCCTAGAGGGGTCCTGGGTGTTCTTTGAACATCCCAACTTCAGTGGTCGCCAGTACCTGCTGGAGAAGGGGGAATACCGACACCCCTCAGTGTGGGGAGCTCTGAAAGCAACTGTGGGCTCCATCAGAAGAATCATGGAGTTGTAATTCTTGAAACTGTTTCTTGAAATATACCACTTCCAATAAATATCTTAAATGCAAATCTTTGTTTTTGTCCCTGTAAAATTTTGTTCAAATTGACACTAATGATGAAATTTAATTTAAAGAGATATACACATAATAATAAAACAATGCAATGAATTACATATTTTACCTGTACTGTACAGAATATCATATTTGAATAGAATTATAATAATTGAATAATCATTTTAGTTACCTGAACATATCACCTCAACCATATTTCAAAACTGTTATGAGCAGTAAAAGAAACTGTCCTGGCTAAATCTTAGATTGAAATTAACACTCAATTGGCAGTTTATTAGGTTCACCTTGCTAAATTGAATGCAGTCTATTACAAAAGCCCCAGAATAAGCCTCACTTTCATGAAAGTTATAATCACTTTTTGATAAAACTGGTTATTAGAGGTCCTTGTAAGGTCATAGATTTAAATCCAGACTGTTTTCTACCATTATTTGGTCAAAGTGCAACAAATGACCACAACGCCAAGAAAAATGTCTATTACTTTCAGTAATGGACTATGCTCTTCTTTGGCTATAAACACAATCAGCTGCTAATATAAATATAATAACGAGCCTCCCATCCACCACATCTTTCAGAGCATGTCTGAGAGCGGTCAGCTGACTGTGCACTGAGGTGTGGATGTGCAGGTAGACAGAGGATGGAGCATTACAGTCTGTAATCACCTCAAAAACAGACATTAAGCTTGTACCACGCTGCCACGTGGCCACAAGCCAGGACTGCCGTATGAGCCTCAGTACCAGTTCCACAGAAGACTATTTCATTTGATTTTCTGGAATCGTACATTGACAGAGCAAAAGGTCACCCATCGCAATAGTGAGTAAACACTGTATAAAGCAGAGCATTTTTAAAACAATTGCAGCATCAGCCATTGTGGAGATATACTGTAAATGCTGAGGCCATTACAAAAACAATGCTGCCCCTCGGAGTGCATTTCACTGTGCACACATACACTGTATATATAAATCTGGACGAGGCCTGTAGACATTATTGTTTATGTAAATAGTGAGATAAACAATTTGTTACCAATAGTTGGTGTGAGGCCCAAAATATGGACCGTGTAGGAAAGGTAAGCAGACAGGCAAGCAGATTATGCCCATGAGCCACCATTTGTATTTGATTTGTTACAGAGTTTGCATTGTCATCAACTGTGCTATTAAACCATTTAACATCCAATTAACATTATTTGATCCTGTTTGTTTGTTTGTTTGTGCTGTTTGCCCATTCATTGTCATCTTAGGCATACAGTACCAGTCAAAGGTTTGGGAGTACTTTCTCATTCAAGAGAATTGGAAGGCGTCCAAACTTTTAACTGGTCCTGTTATACAATGAGATTTGCAGGTTTGACAGGTTAAGTTCAGACAACCCTCTGAACATGCAAGCTCCTCCATCCCTATGTATTTTTTCATGCACAGATCATCTTTTATGAAGAAAACAACTTCCAAGGTCGATATTATGAGTGCAACAGTGACTGTCCTGAGCTTAACATCCACTTTAGCCGCTGCAACTCAGTCCGGGTAGAGAGTGGGGCCTGGGTTCTGTATGAGAAGCCCAACTACCTGGGCTATCAGTACATCCTGACCAGAGGAGAGTACCCTGATTACCAGCACTGGATGGGCTACAATGACAACATAAGATCTTGTCATATTGTACGAAATGTAAGTATGATGTTCTTGATCAATACAATATGATTATCATTATGCTTACACTATGCTGAATGTATCATACAGTATGTACATATCAAATGAAGAACATTTGCACTTGCTAAACATTACTCAATCATATCAACTATCACATCATTAAACTTAGTGATTATATTAAACAATGTGTTTACTTCAATATTTAACCATAATCATGATTTTTCCTTAAATTTAAGCAAAGTGCTTGTTGCATATGTTTTGTACACCCACCATGTACCCTGACCACCTCCTTAAGAGTTGTGTGAGGTACATAAATGTAGCTCTTTCTACATCTGAGTTAACTAATCAAAGCAAAAATGACATTTCCTTTCAAAACCTCCTTGGGAACACAAATACAAAGTTGTATACATGAAGATAAGGTATAATTTGGATATTTGATGATAATATTGTACATTGGAAAATATGAAACAAAAAAATAGAAAAAACTATATACCATCAGTACATTTTCTAACATGTTTGTAAATATGGTGGTTGTTGGGTCACCCCTGACAGAGATAAATTGAATTCACGATCTATGTTTTGCAGATTTCTGGTGTGTTCAGGATTCGTATCTACGAGTGTCTTGACTTCAGCGGTCAGATGATGGAATTCAGTGAAGATGTGAGCAACCTGCCCGAACGCTGGCACCTCCAGGAGGTCCACTCTGCACGTGTGCCGGAAGGTGCCTGGATCTTCTACGAGCTCCCCAACTACCGTGGACAGCAATACCTGCTGGAGAAGGGAGAGTACCGCCGCTTCATTGAGTGGGCAGCCATGAACCCCCCTGTTGGGTCAATCCGCCGCGTCCATGACTTTTAGACTGTGTCTCTCTTAATGTGTGTTTTACATCACTGTTCTTTGCACATTTAATTAAAAAATGATTGTGCTCAGTGTATATGCTCAATTTTCCCATTTCCCCATGTTTACAAGTAGTAGGTATAAGTTACACAGAGAGCAAATCAACTTCTGTAGTGATATCCAATGACCCTCACAGTGAAAAGTCATAAAAATGATCCAAAATAAACTCTGTGACTGTTCTTGCCCATGAGTATTGTGTGTGACACAACATTTTTGAATGATTCCTCAAAGTCCGCAAAATGAAAAACAAGATTGATGGCTCAAGAGAACAGAGAACTGTTTCTTACAATGTGTATCTATCATATTGGTATATTCCATGTTACATTAGAAACATTAGAATACAAGCTTAGCAGACCTAACTGGGTTGGGCTCAAGTGGCGACTGTGAATGCAGTGTCCATGAAATGTTTACTGAGAATTGAATAATAAACAGTGGCTTTTACTTGATCAGCATTTGGTGTGTTTGAATGTTAAAATGGTCTATACATAATGCAAAAATCCTAAGTGCTCTTACATTCACAATAAAAGCAGCAACAACAAAAAAAACTCTTTTAAGAAACTTTCTGGACTCAAGAAAGTTCCCCTCTGATGTCTTTTTTCTCTAACCTACTAAAAATCTGGTATAACTACAAATATTTTAATAATGATACAGAATATGGTTTATGAAGACTCATTTTGCAAGATAATAATAAATCATAGTGATTCATTTGAGATAGATTTTATTGCTTAATATATATTATGTTTGAGGTTGTTTTGCATTTATTTGAAAGTAGCTGGTATAGAAGCACACAGGAAACAGCAACAGACAGAGAGGGAATGACATGCAACTTTGGCCCCATGCTGGAGTTGAACCAGGGACTTCAGGATTACACAGCATGTGCTGTAAGCACTCAGCTACCAAAGGACTCTAACATCAGTGTATTTTTTTGACATACTGTATATAAACAGAGAAGCATAATTCCATGACACACAATGAGATACCAACAAAATTAGACTAATATGCACTTTTACGTTTTTTTTTTAACGATTTCTTAATCTATGTAGTGTATTAAATTTGTCATCATTTTACAGAATTATCTTTGATCCTGTTTAACAACCGCTTACAAAAAAAAGCCTGCAGCTGGGAGCTTGTGTTGTGGTCTTCTGGGATTCTTGCATGATCACCATTATAGTCACACTCATTACTAAAGCTCAAAAGGAGCAGAAGTCCTTTTTATGTCTGCAAAAACAACCAAGCAACCATATTAAAAATAAAAACAATTCTTTGTTCTAACGCATGAGCTGCATGTGAATATTGATTACTGGGGTATTTGATCTTTAAAGATGCATGCACAGACTTGATATGTATGCTCTCGAGCGTGTGCAAGTCGCTGTCTGGTCTCCGTGGTAGAGTATGCACCCCACTCTAGTGTGCCCGAATGTTAGTGCGGACAGTCCTATGACACAGAGATGACAGGAGTACAGGAGGGAGGTCACAGAGCTCAGCTAAACCTGGGGACAAAGAGGTGCAGCTTGCTGATGACTCAGTGGGATTTGCCAGTAAGAGCCTGGAGCATGCCAGCTGCTGTTAGTGCTGACGCTCAGCTCGCTGGAACGAGGCTGTGACCCCAAAAAACACAAAGGGAGTCCAGCCAGAACGTTCACCCAGCTGGGGTTATTCACCTCTAAAGCCTCTTTGTTTACTGCAGCCCCTGACACTTTTAATGGGTAATGAAAGAGAGAGCGATTATGGTTTTATGGGGAGTTACATATCACATCGAGCCAGTGTGCACCCTCTTGTGGGGTATGTTTGGAGCTGCAGTCAACATACTTGCTCTTGGTCTGGAGCAGTTTTCCATGGTTTAGCCAAGCCCCTTAGTCTTATTGCTAAATTGATTGACACTGTCGTCCCACAATGTCATGCAAAATGGAAATGGAGGGAGAAAATCCTGTGTGGGAGGAATTTCTATGTTTGAAAAATTGTTTTAATACAGGTACATTTTTTAAATTATTGCAGAGTATAAAGAGCTCAAAGGAAATTTTAAAAAATGATGTGAAAAGATGTGAAAGATGAGAAAAATCATCCAGAGTTGCAGACAGTCATCTGTAGGCTTCTTCTCTTGAAGCACCTACTGTAATTAGCTAAGGCTTCAGATTCAGTGTTAAGATGATTAAAGAACGAGCAGCAATGGGCTTAATGAGGAGGAGCAAGTCAATATCGATAACGCTGTGTAATCGATAAGTAATTCAATCACTGTGACTGATGCTGAGTTGCTACAGAATGTGCAACAACATATTGGAATATTGACGTGTTCAATACATATACTGTTTTTCAATTAAAATTATGATGAAAATATATATATCAGCTATTTTGGCCCAATATATATGATTTGGCAGGATATCCTGTTGTTGCAGCACTTGTTCAGTTTTGTTCAGGTCAAGACTTGAGATCAGATCTCTAGTCTTGTATGTGCCCTGAAACAATTTTTACTAAAACCAGATGTATAGATTCATCCCTGTATACACTTTCAATCTATATCATTTTTATCATGTACCTTTTTTATGATGTTTTGTAATATGCAGTAACAAAAATCTCTTTTGATGTTTGCAAAGGTTTGGTCCTAAAACTTTTACATCTTCCCCCACATTTCCTCCAGTTCAGTTATTTATAACTCCTGCAGCTATGATTTCTCTCTGCAGCTGAGAGGAACTATGTTAATCCTGGGGAAAGAATGTGGTTTCTGGCTGCAAGTGTTACCTTGTATGGCAACAATGGACAGATTGGAGAAGAGAGATGGTGGATTTAACGTAGTGAGAGGACGAGAGGGAGTCATACAGACAAGAGAGATACGCAGAAACCAACTTAAATACATTATACAAAATGTTAAAAATAGCAGAGATAGAGCAGAGAGAAAGCATGTTTTAAATAATGACCAAACACACATGATAAAGCTAAAATTGCTGGGCCACTTTAGTGTACACATATCCTGCAGTGCTGGACAGCAGTTTTCATGAGAGCAATACCCAGCGTGATGAAAGCGGTTAGTCTGAAAATGTCTCCCAGCACTACTCCTTTCAGATTGTTCAATAAGTGATGATTGCTGATGCACCGCAAGCAGCTTATGACAGGTTGTGATGTGACACCCTGACTGCACGCAGTTTCATCTGAAGCTTGAGTACAGCATCACATAAAAAGGTCTTTTATATGAGCTATAATGACATGCTGTCACCAATGTTGCAGCATGTGGTCTGAGAAACTAAAGCAAGGCTGTAGGTGAAATCACTAAATGTGACTCACTATACAGTAGCTATATTATATGTTGGTTATGCATCACAAGCCCAGCCGAGCTGTGTGTATTCTTGCTGCTTACCTGGATCCTACACACTTGCCTGAAATCAGCACATCACCTCCTCAGTCAACACACCTGTCATGCATCAGCTCATCACCTCTCCAAGATGTGTACCCCTGCTCTTCTCCAACTCATCAGATAGTTGCTTCTGCTAGTGCGGTAGCTACTGTATACTCTTGCTCCATTTTCTATTTCTTATATTCTTCAAATAAGTTTGCAACAGTTTGACGCCTGCTGGTCTCTTGTGCTTCAGAAACCCTGCTAGCCTGTCTGCTTGTCTGTCTGTCAACCCATCCGCCTTATTCATTCTCCCTACAACCTCCGTCAAGCAAGCCACCTTGCCATCTCCCTTCCTCTTGTCATCTCCAGTTGTTTTGCACTGGGATCCAGACAGACCCTTTCCTGATAGCCCGTCGGGTGCTGGGGGGCCTAAATTTGCCAGCTGAACTCTCAAGCCTGTTGGTGAACTGCCCTGTACCCCTCTGGGCTGTGCTGCCACTGTGCCCCCCAACTCCTGGTCTCCAGTCTCTGACCACAGGCCCTGGTGCCGGTTCCACCAAGGTCAGCCCAAGTACCAGCTCTGACCATGCTGGTGCTGACCCAGCCAACCTGGTGGGCACTGCGTCAGCCCACCGCCCCAACCTTGTTGACAGCGTCAGCATATAGCTCCCACTTGGTCTACAACTCCCCAGTTCCTCGCTCCTGTGTTGCCTAGCTGCACTCCATACCAGTCCCAGTAGCTTAGCTACAAGCCCCTGCAGCTGTCCCAGCCTCCTGAGCCTGTGCTGCAGCAGACCTAGCTTCCTGTCCCTATGCTGCAATGGTCCTCTTGTTCCTGTGCTGCAGCAGCCTCTTGTTCTTGTGCTGCAACAGCCTCTTGTTCTTGTGCTGCAACAGCCTCTTGTTCCTGTGCTGCAGCAATTCTTGGTGTATGTGCCATGACAGCCTCTAGTGGCTCTGCTGTGCTGCAATTGTCTCATTTTCCTGCTGAAATGTGGTGGTCCCCTGTTCCTGGTAGGCTGCAGTGGTCCACTGTTCCAGTGCTGCAGCAGCCTCCTGCTTTCCTGGATTCACTGGCTCATCTGCCTGTCTCCCAGACTCTGGTCGTGCACCACAGCCACTAGACCTCAAACCTACACCCCAGCCTCGGGACCCTGGCCCTGCAGCCCAGGTGCTGGCTTCCAGCCCTGCACACCAGCTATCTGGTCGATCTCCAAAGCAACATCTGTCCTGGCATCTGGTTGATTTCCCAAGTATGTCCTCCCATCTACCCTGCTCTGGCACTGCCATAATCCCAGCCTATAGCCCTTGTGTCTTCTTAGTGTTTTCCCTCTGCCTCCCAGTCTGTCACTGTGTGTATGTGTTCCTGCTGCTTACCTGGAACCTACAAACCTGCCTGCAATCAGCACATCATCTCCTAAGCCAACACACCTGTCATGCATCAGCTCATCACCTCTCCAGGATAGGTACCTACACTCACTCACTCACTCACTCACACTCACTCACTCTAATTATTTACTATATTATTGATGATCTCAAAGCAGCATTATTACAAAGCTTAAAATTAGGTGGCATTTTGGATTTATATTTTCAAAATACAGAAACAGGCATTTGAGGGCTTTTGTCCTTAGTGGCAGTTTTGTGACAATTCTGTGTTATTGCACATGACCTCGACATGATTCTATATGGAGAGACATGAAGAACATATTGTCTTCTTGAACATTTCTGATAATATCGTACTAAACTTTGCATATTACATGGTTGAAATCATGTCCAGACTGGTTTTCAGAAGAAATGGAAAGCAGGAAGGCTAAGATGCAAAAGGAGGAGATTAAAAAAGATGGACAAGAGAATTAACAGAACAGGCCTTTTTCCCAGCAGACATTTAGACTTCTCATAGCAGAGAAAACACAGGTATAACTAACAGCATTAAGATACGTTTTAAGGCTACGTTTACATGCACACAAATAATTGATTTTATTGCGATTAAGGCAATAATGCAAGTAAGGTAGGACCCATGTAAACACCATTCTCCAGTTATGTTGATGTGGTTATGCTCATAGTCAAAGTAAGCATAATCAGTAAGATAAGTGGGTTGTTCTGATCTCATTACTCGCATTATTTGGGGCTAGTCAAAGCACGTATTCACTTGAGTCAAATTATTGAAACTCTGATAAAGGTGTGCATTTACAACTGGTGATGAAGTTTGAGGAGTTCATATTGCATTTTTTAGACAAGTGAAAGCATCATGATGGTGATATTTTTTAACTGGTATTAGACAAACTGAACAGTTTGCCAGAACACCTGAACAAATGTGTGTCTGCTGGAAAGCCAAAAAAACAAAACAAAAACAGAACTTAAATGACTGGCTCCCACCCATTTACATTCCCACACTTCAACCTCCTCAATGATTTTTTTGGTCAAAGATCCCTGGTCACTGTCAATCAATGCAGGCTAGACATTGGGTTTGCATGGCTGCACAAAGGGTCTGATGATGATCAAGGTAAACTAAGTTACAGCTAATGTTTGTTACTGTCCCTACCTTTCTTACTCTACTCTTTCTGAGCAATGGGTTAATTGGCTTTCTCGACATCTGATACCTGGTTCAAACACATACACATTCTTTTTTTTCTTTTTTTCAAGACACTTTTGAGAAATTGTGTAGGTTATCTTTAAGAAGCAACTACTTTGTATTTTAACAGAGAGAGCTTTGGAGGAGCGTGTCGATACTGGGCACCACCATTCAACTGGCAGAGGAACCTGGCAGAAGTGCTCAAACAGTAGAATTACACCCTGCTACAGGGCCCACACAGCACAATCTGGTACTGTCGGTCAAAAGATCTGTAATATTACTAGCAGGTGCTTTACCTTGGTCATGGGGAACCACATACCACATGCTCTAGGGTCGTGCCTACTTTCTCAGAATGCAAATAGTCTTTATTTTATTCAGCTCAAGCTTCTACTTAACAGGTGTTGATTAAAGTATTGTAGAAGAAATCTTCATGATTTTATCATGAGTGTATGAGCAATCATTTACAATTTTATAAAAGTATTACTACTTCATTTCAGAACTACTACTACTAGTGTGTTTATTATTGTCTTTAAAGTAATACATTACAACAGGAGGTAAACAAAGCTTCTCAACATCACTAACTAAACTAGATATATGACACATGGGAACAGGATTATTAAAGGGAGAGGTCACAATCATGTAAACAGCATAATCACACTAATGTCTTAATCCCAGTGTTGGTCATAATCACACTGCTGGGAGCATGTAAATGTAGCCAATGGCTCTGTGCTATTGAAGTGTCCCAGTAAGTCATGACAGTGACCCTACATGAAGCATCTAAGAATAACCCAGCGATCGTTAATGTTATTAATTACACCTCAGACCAGGTCAAAGTGTCTTCTGTGAAAAAAAAGTCCTGTTAGGAATTAAAACCTGGGAAGCAGTGCGAGCAAAATCACACTGAGAGTTGGAGTCAGGGGCAGCGACATTAAATCCAGGATATACAGTATGACTCAGAGTTAAAAGCCTGTGTCTGTCCTCATTCAGAGCGAAGCAGTGCTGTAGATAAATTTGCTTTCGGTCTCTTGTCACCCCCTTGTCCTCTGAGGGGACCCACTGCAGAGAGGTCGTGTCCCTGTGATGTGGCTCCCTGCCTGTGCCACCCTCAGTCAGCCAATATTCTCACAGTCTCCTTCACACGTCTGCCACTCAAGCAAACACATGCACCTTCGTTCACACTTTTGCAACGTGCATCTGGCAAACATACGGACATGCTGAGACCTTAATTTGGACTTGAGATCTATGCAGGGAAGGCTCCCCATCACGTCATACCTAAAAATGAGCTAATCTAATTTTACATTTTGATTTTTTCCCTGTTCTCATATATTAATATAAGTATAATTATGTATTTAAAAATACTACAGACACACACATGGGCACACACACTCACACACACACACATATATATAGTGTTATATGTAATTTTTGCATTTCTAAAGGCATTCACTGATTAAATATCACAACATTTACCAGGGCTTTTAAATTAAGTTTATTTTCTGTTCAAGTCATCTGTGCCTCAGTTAGATTCACAACAAATCCACATGTGAAAGTGTCACTGGAAACCACTAGATGGCAGAATTGTACACAGAGTAGACACTGCACCAGGTTAAAGCTTAGTATATACAACTAAATAACATCTACAAGCTGATCATTGAAGGGACAGCATCAGTTTAAAGCATCTGTCAGTATTTTTCCTGCCTGGTCTGATATTCAACCAGATAATTTTGTTAAACATTAAAGGAGACTAAAGGATTGGATTTTGCTGTTCCACATGAATTAAAATGGATGCGACAGAAGGCAGAGATTAAGGTAATTATTTTGTTGTAGCAGTTGTATATAAAACACATGAGAGATGAGATAAATATAGGACAAACAGGACTGATATACAAAAAGGAGAGGAACTGCCTCGCCAGTCAATAAATGATTCACACCACCTTCACCACACAGTGAATATGGATCTTTGCCGTCTGTCACCCATTTTTGTATTCATTCCCTCTTCTGCTCTCATCTGTGCATACACACCTTTGTGCTAAAGGTTTACTGGGGAGCCAGATGTGACGTCAAGCTGGGGAGTAAGAAAAAGAAACAGTATTGCCATGGAAACATATCTCCCTCTGTTTTTCTATGATCTCTGATCCATCCTGGATGTGAGAACATGAAGGCTGCATAATGCGAGACAATCCATCTACTTTACTGCATGAACATAAAGAAAACAACTCGATGGATATTAAAATGTTTTTGGACATCAGCTTTGTGTTTATAAGGATAGACTGCTCCATAAATAGCCTGTACTGCTTATTTAAAGACTGTTGATGAGTCCTATTTATAGATGCATCACATAAACTTAAAGGTATCACCAATATTTTGAAAAGCTGTTTAATTCTTACAGGTTATGTGATCATTTGTTGGTATTATATGTTTCAGTAAGTGTCTTACTGACTCTACCTACACCAACACATTTTCTAATCTTGTTTTGGCGATTTACTGTTATTTTAAGAGATGTCAATCAAACCAACCATCAACCATTCTACTTCACCTACTGTGTCCCAGAATGCAAAGTGCCGAAACGGTCACAACTTTAGCATGTTCGTGCTGTAGATGTGCTGCACTGCACTCGCAGTTGAGTTCCACCTTTATCGTTCTGCCTTTTCGTGCCATTCCCCAAGTTATTAACTAACATTAAAATCGAATTTTTTTGACAGTTTGTGAATAATGAAAACTTACAACTCTATTGATTCCTTCCACTTTTAAAATTCTGAAACTGAATACAGCCTTATTTTTCTTTGGCGGTGTTTCAGGCACATCCTCATTACACAAAGAAACAAATGGCACATGCAAATTGAAATGTGATGTCATTGTTCCCCAAACCCTACATTTTACATGTCCACACAGATACACAGAGACTGGAATTTTTTTTTAAATCTGCACTTTAGAAAATATCAGTTTTGTGATCTAAAATGCCACTTGCATGTGAATGAGAGGCCAAAATGTTTTGCAAAATATCTTTAATTAGTGAGGACAAAGAGTAAGATCATTAAGCATGGAAGCTACATTGTGGCGGCTCTGGACGACTCTGGATGGATATTAGTAGTAGTAGTACGTTTTCACTTCTTCATGGTCTTTACACAAAAAAGGAAATTTCTCAAATACATCTGTACATCTTTGCGCCTGAATCTGATTCAAAATATGAGAGTGGACAACATGGCAAACCTTAGCAACAGACTATGAAATGGATGGTCATTTGTGGGCATGCGCGAGCAATCTGATGTCAGTTTGAGGAGGAAGTAGAATTAACATTGCAAACAAAACACTCAACGCACCTGCAGCATTTTACATATGTTCACGTCAAGTTTGGGGCATTGACCATGTTTAACAGTTAAAAGTATGTAAGCTAATCACACAAACTGGTTGTTTCTAGATATCAAAAGCACTAGACCCATTTTTGTGTTTTTAACCAAATCATTAAGCTAATGTTAGCTTAATTAGCAAGCTACATGCGTGAGATATGTCTGTCATTTCAGCTATAAATAGATGGTCACTGGTTGGATATGAGGATACCAGCTTTTGTGTACGTCTGTCTAAAATTAGGAAGCCATGGTTTCAAAAATGACTAAAAATACCGCGTGGCACCATTATCATTAAAAGCTGTATTTTTCCTTGCAAATATGGAGAGCTTAACAGACATAGTAACAGTAACTAAGGGGGGTGGGGCATAACAACATTTGTTCAGGCTGACAAACTGGGTTGTCGTGTTAAATTGATTTGGTGCATGTGATGCATCAAGACCTTCAGGTGTATTGCTCTCATTGATGAGGTGTATTGAACTCTAATCAGCATGCAGCACAAACAAACTTTCCATTCAGCCAGTTGTTGGGGGTTAATGTGGTGAAGGTGTTCTTTTGTTTTGTTTGTTATAAGCTGTCCAAGGGTTCTTCTGTCGTTGTCTCCAGGCTGTCTATCCTCGGTCACATAGATTTGTTGATATGTGGGGCTTCAAGGTGGTTTGCATTGATGATGTTGCCTTCCTTATTTAATTTGTATCTAAGAGAAATGTCTCTCCCCTTACGGTGTCTGGACTGTGAGAAAAGTCCGAATGAACTGGCTGACATTTATATCTATTTATAGCTTTGCTGCATGTTTAATGCCAGTTTATAAATTGGATGTCATGATTCTTTTCAATGACATTTATGTATGAGATCAAAGCATCTTTTATACGGAGATTACGTGATGCAGTTTTATGACAGCATATTTTTATGATACTGCTTAATTTACTCTGAGATTAGCAGGAGATCACCTTGTACGTGCTGTATGTGTGCACAGACTTTAACACTGTTTGCTTATAGTGTGTAAAAAGAGGACACACTGCAGCGTAATAACAAACCCTGTGATAAAGGTGACTGTCTCCTTAAATGAAGATTACATTCGGGCTGTTGGCATGCTTGCATAATACAGATTTTTACCTAACGGCAGTTTTTACTTTCATAATGTGAATGTGGGTTCAGCTTTGATTTAGCAAGGTGAATGTCTGTGTTTGCAGCAAATCTGTGAGGCAGTAATGTTCCCAAGACTTGTTCAAGTAAAAACCCCACAGATGGCTTTAATTGTACAGCAGCTCAATGACACATGCTTGCCAAACCAAACACTGGTTTATGACTGAGGAGGGGAGGGTGAGGAAGACTGCAATATATTCAACACACTAGCTCCTAAGCCATGTATGCACACACACACATACACACAAACACACACACACACGCACACACACACACACACATACATAGAGGCCTAGGCTGGTGCTGCCTGTCGCTGCCTCTTTGAGTGTTTACAGTGCCGTATGAGGGGGGATCCTGGGAGGCAGCTATTTTTAGCTCTGGTTTCATCATTCCTCTCTCTCTGCGCTGCGTGCAGCTGCAGGCTGGTGCTGCATTCTAATGAAGAGATGAGCGGACGGCAGTAAAACACCTTCTATTTTTCTTACAGAAGGTTCCTACAGCTCTGTTGAAAAACCCAACACAGGTTTCAAATTCAGATAAATAGCTCAGGCATCACAGCATCTGCTTTTACAATCTCTTACATTTATCCAGTGTGATTTTTGTATGCAGGATGTTACTTTGCATCAAATGAACTGAGAACTGCTGTGTGGAGCAGATGTTGAATTTACATGAGATGTGAGCTGTATCACACGTTTTAGACCTGACCAGGCAGTGAACTCAAGCTTCAGCCTGCAGTGTCGTAATGGTGGTTGGTAATTTGACCAGTCAGTTGTATGCTGCAAAAGTATTGATCAAGTGACACTGTTTCCTCCCTCTCTCCCTGATAACAGAGTCAGCACCTCATCACATCATGCTTCGAGTTGTCGCCTGCAATGCTTGATAATAATGAATATGCCAATTGTGATGGATGGTAATACCATCAGGATCTGGACAAGATCCTGTTCAGATTTGATGTGTGACAGAGCAGTAGAGGAAGTTTCCCTTGATGCCTCCAAGATCTTGCACTGTTTTTTTTATTTGTACATACTGTAATGGAGCATAAAGCAGCCAAAGAGCCAGATATTTTTATCAGGAGTTGGTGGAGACCAAAACAGAACTAAAAAGGGAGAGTCAACTTTGGGCTTGAGGTGGACAAAACATGAGTCCAAATGAATACAAATATTGGTCTGTATGCTGGATATGTAAATAAACAGCCACTTAATAACATGTTTGCTATAACAACTTTATAAGGTAATTATATGTCAGTGTTGTGTCTAAAGCCTGTTGTACCTCCCCCAAGTGGCCAAACAATCAATTAATGCAGTTTTAAATTGGTCTTTCTTTTTGAGTGCAGCAGTCTTTGAAACAGCATTTAGATAATTCTGTAGTAAGAAAGAATACTTTTAATTAATTGAAATAATGTCTAATCAAAATATTATGTCAATAAATAAATTGTAGCTAAGTAGCTCAAGGGGTGGGTGACACAGGGGGAATTTGGATATCAGACATAAATATTTCTAAAATCCTTGCTGTGGCCCTGTTTGCATGCAAGTCCCTGGGACAGAGATGAGGGACAATCCTCAGGAAATGAGGTTTGAATCAAAAGACCTTAGCTGCCCTTTCAATTGTTCCGGTGCTGTGTGTGTATATTTTTGGAAATTAGCTTGCTGCAGGGGAAATCGTCATGGAGACAAAACAGCACAGCAAACTCATAATGGAATCAGAGGTTCCCAAAGTGAAGTCTATTGATAGAAGACTGACATATCTGGGATGAACTAGAGTGTTTTCCTTTCTTCAACCTTTCATTTCGGGGCCCCCGGTTCCCTTGTGTTTTTACATAACTGCAGGGATCTGCACTCCTCTCAAACGTCACCAGATTTGTATTACATGGTAGCTACCGCATCTATTCTTGGAAATATAAACTGAATTTTGCTCCATACCAGCACAGTGTGGTTTGTTTAGAGAGCCCAGTTGCGTCACAGTAATTGAGGTTCCAGTGAGAGCGTGTTGTGTTTTGAGCTGAGGAAGCACTAGAGGAGGCAAAGAACTGGCAGACCCTGGGCCTGCAGTCAAACCTGAAAAGAAGCAGTGTGTCTTTGAAATGTACCGGAGATTTTCCATCTTGTGAGAAAGGTCAAGGTTTTTTAAATGCTAGGACCCCTTCTGACTAATGCCTTGTGGGTTCAGGAGATCTGCCTCTTGTACTACAGGATACTGCACTGTTTTCATAGTTTTGTTTTAGTCATTCAGGTTGGTCACTCTTTTCAAATATTTATTTTATTACACCCAGTTGGGCTATTTAGAGAATCAAGACTGACCTTCATCTGTTCAGAAGAAGCCATTGTCAGTCCCTCCAGAATTTCACAGTTTATTTTTGTGTCTAAATATGCTACTACTACTACAATGAAGAGTAATATGTAATGACCTTGTTTGATAAAAAAAGCAAACTGCATGTCACAGAAATAACTATCTTTTGCAAATATTGTGGAGATTTCTTGAATTCCCATGAATCATTGCAATAAAAAAATCACAGTTTCCTGGTATTGTCATACTGTTCATTTAAATAGTGCACAATGATCATTTTCCACTTGCAAATAGACCATGTGCCAGGATATAAACCCTCAAACAAATGTTACTTTTCTTTCATTTCCAAGTTTTTTGTTTTTTTTCATTTCTTTCTAAAGAAATGAAAAAAGTAGTAGTAAACAGTTATAGTAATAATAATAATACATTGAGATGGCATGCATTGGAACATCTTATCCATTTATCCATCAATACATGTTATCTTTTACAGGGTCATGGGCAGTTTGCCAGATGGGACTGACAAAACGCGGCCCTATCAAAGCTTTGAACCTTTCCTTTAGGCTCTTTTCACAGTGGACATTTTTTCAAAGCAGAAAAGGCACAGGTGGAATTAATAACCTTAATTATGTCTGCGTTGCATTCATTTGAACCAGTAGGATTTGATCAGTATGATTAGGCAAACTCAAGTATGATTAAATGGACTTTACTTATATAGCAACAGATGTCATTCGTTAAGACCATTAGCTCTATGAGAAAGACAAATGCAAAATAAGAGTAGGCAGATGTAAATACGTTTTTACACTTTTCTTCATCTCAACAATAAGGTGGAGGTTCATTTATGTCTTTTGTTGGCTCATTTATTATTCTGTCTTTTCTACTACTCTAATATCAACATTTTAAGACAAGCATCCTTCAGTATTTCCACAATCTCATTACAACTGAGCTGACATGAAGTCGGAACAGAGAGGTTCCACTTTCTGTCGTGTCTCTGATATGTAGCCGGCGTACTCTTATTGTTTGAATGTGTGAAAAATTGATGTACTGGGAGTAATGATGTGCTCGGTCGGGGCAGATGACTCAGACAAACCAAAGAGAAGCCTGGTGTGTTTATACAGCGTCCACAGGAAGATAAATGAGGGGTGCTTTACAGTGTTCAGCTGCTCCGCGCTTTCATACACTGAACTTGTTGGATCCTGTCAACAACATGTTAGTGAAGGATCAAGTGAAACAGAGATGTGCGCCACTTCCGAAACTCTCATTTAACTTCCATTCTGGACAATAGATATAGAGCAAGTTTTCTTAAACAACAACCTAACAAGAAGATGGTGATCTGTCTCTCTCAGATTTATGTCAGCTTTCTGTGGAGATGGGGGGAGCCTCACAATTGGTGCAATCACTCCGATATGACTGTGAAGCTGAAAAGCCTGAGAATGAACTGTTTGCCTGCAGGGAAAAATAAAAAGGGCATGCAATGCAGTGATGGCAATCAGTGTGACAAGAGGTAAATAACAGACTGACTCTCCTGCAGGGAGGAATGGACTGACAAGTGTGACACAAGTCACTGATGTTTCTCATAGGCTTGTTAACTGTGGCACAATATTTTTAGATACAAAAAATATGACCATATAAATCTTAAGGCAAAAAAATGGATCTCAATATCAAGTCATTCTTATTAATTATGCCATGCAAAGGACAGTCCTAAATCTTGTTTGTTTTAAAGCGGACAATTGAATTACATATGTTAACGCTTTTAACTCTTAACAGGTTTCAGCTGTTACAAATTGATAGGCTGGTTCTCTTTAAAATACATATTCTTCTCCTAGGACAGAAATCTAAATTATTAAAAAAACTTTGGTAAAACCCCAGTACCAAATTTTACGCCATTTAGCGATGAGGAGTGGTAATGTTGGTCAGTCGGGCCAGTACTTTGGTCCAGACTGAGATGTCACTACAACTACTGGATGAATTGCTGTAACATTTGGTAGACGTTCATTAAATTTTTATTTTTATTTTTATTTTTTTACAAATCTTTACTAAAAATATGAAACTGTGTTACTCCTGTGGTCACAAATATCAGAATGCTAATCAAACATGCAATTGCATCCAAAAATGTGTTTTGCAGTGTGTGAAACCACCTGTCAATCATCACACAGTTAAGCTACAGCATGAGTTTTGATTGATTTTCATTATATTTGGATTGTGGTTATAAAGAGTGTATTTAAAGTCCAAATGAAATCAAATTGTCTTTTTTGTCAACTACAGCATACATATCAGATCTGTAAATCACTTGTGTTCTCCTTTGAGAAAAAAACCAGCAACCAGCAGGTAGAAATGTGTATTTTACATTATTTGATTTCATGTGTCTAACCCTTAGTAATACCATTCTAATACTAGTCACCGGCTCATGGAGTGGCTGAAGGTATGATTAATTTGATACAGCAAATTAAATCTTGAATAAAGTGATAAATTGTCATTATATCATAGACAGAGCATCAAACTGAGCCTGATAGCACCCTGCCATACAACACAAGAGACTCTGAACAACAACCCACATTAGCTTTCTTGCTAAAGTCTCATCTTATTTACCTTAAATACATTAATGCATGTCTTGTCCTGCACCTTATGTTGTTGAACAACCCACCAAACAGCTCCTGCACATTGAACAGCGCACAGGCCTATCTGAACATGTCACAAAAATGTTACATGCTAGGTCGGTCAATGCTCTTCAAAATCCCATTTATGGACACGGTGCTCATCCATGACTCATAGCTAAAGTCTACATCATCTATCTTTGTAAACAAAGGCAAATAATTAGATTTCAGTTGCACTGTAGTGAGCTGTACTGGTTGTACCTTGCAGTATGCCTATAAAGTAACCATAAAACCAAGAGCTGTTTTCAGTTTCTCATTTTGTATTTAGGCATTAGTCATTTCCTGTCAGTCTGTGTGTGGTGTTATGACTGTTAAACACACGTTTTATGTCCTCTGCATGTTGGTGCATGCTTTTGTATATGTGTGACACCAAATTATGATATCAAAATTCAACATTAAGTATTTGGTTTGAAGAAATTACAAGAAAGTACATTTTTATCAGACTGAAATGACCAATGTGTTCAAGGTGTCAAGGTGCTCGCTGCTGCAGGCTACCTGTGGTGTAACTACTAGTTACCTGCTAATTGCCTGATAACTGCTTCATTCTGAGGGAACAGCACTACAGACAAACTATGCACCAAAGTGAATGATGTCGACTCTTAAAAGTAAATGGAACATAACTGAAGCTGAACCAGAATTTTGAACAATGGACACAATCAAAGAATCAAAAAGAATTTGGTAGAATTTGAGAGTTCCAGGACTTGGTTAATAGTCTAAATTACTCTCAGAAAGACATTGAAAAAAAAAATTAACACAAGCCAAGGATAAAAATGCTTTTAAGGACTTAGACAATGTTGTGAAACAACTTCACTCTAGTTTAGTCTAATATCCTCCTTGATCACCTTGACTATTTGGAGAACCAAAGCTGAAGGAACAACATCATAACTGATGGAATAACTTCAGATCATGCAGAGAAATTTGCAAGCTTAGAATGGGAACATTGGTGTACATAAATGAGGACATTTCTGAATGGCTGAGGAAGAAGAGAGCCGAACTGCCTGCAATGAGAGGAGCCAGGGAAAAGGGTAACTATGCCATAATCAGCTATGACCAGCTCATTGTGAGACCAAACAGAAACATTGATAGGTCATCCTAGGTTTAATGGACCTCATTGACAGTGTATCATTATGTTGTCTTTGAGACTGCCGTATGCCACTTAATGGTTATTAAACTACCAAAGAAATGACTAAGAATTGGCTGTCTGAATATTTGTAGCCTTAAAAATAAGGTGCAAGAGCTTACTTCTGTGCTGTTCGAAAGTGCTTTACATATTACTGCCATTTCTGAGACACATTAAGATGCATCTGTAGAAGACACTGCTCGAATCCACAGTAGACATATAAACAATACTACAGACAGTCACTGAAATGGACGGAGAAATATATTTTGATGGAGACCAAACTGGTTCTCCAATACGTGTGCACTGTAAAAAAAAAAGTTAAGTGATGTAGCTATTATAGCATATAGTAATATATATGTGATATATTGTATTTTATCACAAATTGTGAATTTACCTGTACCAGGAGGCTTCAGTGATCATCACATCATGGCAAGGAAAACAAAATCAATCCGAGGGTTAAATACAGCCCATTTTGACTTTATCCAACATCCAACCATTTGAACAATGTCTCAGCAATATTTTGACCTCTTTGCGTCTTTCGTTTTTTCTTTAAATTGGCATCAACAGTTTTAGTTTATAGGAATAACAGTTAACAAGCCCCCAGATGTTATTTTTAAAATGGCATATGAGTCCTAATGAAATGCTGCGAAACAGTAGCGCTTAGCCAGCAGGGATGGATGCAGTAATTTATTCTCTTGTATTTTCTCTCCAAGGCAGCTGGGATAGGTGGCACGAATGGAGCATTTTAATTAAAAACTGCTGAGACACAGCGATCCTGGAAGAAGACTTGGCAGACGGCGACAAGACCTCTCATTCCTATGGAGTCAGTTGCTGAAAACCAACAACAGGGACCCAATTTTTACCTTTACAGGGAGCCGAAATTATCTGAGCTCCCGTTGTTGTCTATTGTTCTCGTGAGTCTATTTAGGTACTTTTTTCAAGTGGTACCTTGAAAAAAAAAATCTCCAGTTGGTGTGACTGATGGGACAATGGCCAATATGCAGACCATCAATGATGAGATGTTCAAAATGATGTATTTCATGACAGAGTGTTAAATTCTATACTGAATGTTTGCTGGTCGGAACAGCTGGATTGCCTTATTGTTTACCTCATAACC
This sequence comes from Scomber scombrus, assembly GCF_963691925.1. Lineage (NCBI taxonomy): Eukaryota > Metazoa > Chordata > Actinopteri > Scombriformes > Scombridae > Scomber > Scomber scombrus. The sequence goes on along the minus strand of NC_084982.1, from coordinate 6,902,139 downwards.
CCCTAAAAAAAAAAAAAAAGCTTCAGCAGTTGTGATAATAACATGGATGCAAATAACTATTTGATACCATTAATATATTAAAACACTCTGCGTAGTTCCTTGAAGGCACTGCTTACCTTATTTTGCACCATTTATGGCAGGTTCATTTTTAAATTAGGGTGACAAAAATCATTAAAAAACAAATATTCAACAACAGTCATTGAAAGTGCTGGCAAGATTAAATTGACATTTATAGCAGCAAAAACGAATTCTTTATGCTATTCATTTCTCTTCTCTTCTTTGATCAAACATTACGAATAATATAAAGGATAAGTGTGATCATGCAATGTAAGTGTTGCACTCTACTGGCTATAGAAATGCCTCTGTCAGGGTAACTTGATTTAACAAAGTGCTGCCTCATTCCTCAAACAGCATTTCGGCCCTCTTGCACTGAGCCATTTATGGTACGCTCACATTGCACTTCTGTCCCGCATAAATTTCCTGTGTCTCGCATTCACTTCAATTGAAGCCTGTATGACTGATGAATTGAAGCAAGCATTTCCTGTTTTGGTGCTCTTTCTCACGGGTCAGAGTTCAACCTTGATTCAGCTTTGCCCTGCAAATTCACACTGTGGACAACTTGAAACAATGATGTGCTGTTTGGGGAAATGAAAAAGTCATTTCTCTAGTGATGCATCTTCTCTTTGTATAAAATCACACTACTAGACCACAAAGTGCTGCACTGCTGTCATGCAGCTTTTTATAGCTCGTGATCACTCTGCTCAAAATTCATTTATTACCCTCACCGAAACATCACTTTCTTTTTGAGGCCTTAGTGCAAGTGTCACTGAACGAAGAACAAATGTGATCATGTACCTTTATGCTCTACGCTAATAGATAAACACACTCAAAATACATACAAAATAAAACATAATTGAGTTCCTGGCATAGTGGAGAAGGCTCCGAAACATCAGGTTGACTTTCATTTTGTCTTTTTTTTCATTTCTGGTCAAAATTGCTGAGGCTGGTGGGGTAGTGTTAAGGGGAGTCATGATCTCAGTATTTCCAAAATCATTGCTTTGACTCTTCTTACAGCAGACAAAGTAAACAGTGGATTTAGCATTCTTTGTCCTCTCTCGACACTCCTGAGCAATGCTGTAAATCAGCATCTCTCCCTGTTTACTTCTTTTTTCCACACTTCAGCTTTTGGGGATGTTTCCAAAGGCTTGCCTTCCCTTCTGTAATTGGTTATCTAGACTTTAACAGAAGGGGTTGTACACTAAACCATACTAATCTCATTAGGAGCACAGCTTTTGGGCCATGGAGTCAAACAGTACATCAGTGTGTATTCCCAGCAGCTGGAATGCATCCACAACCAGCAGCGGAAATGAAAGAAAATGATCCACGATGATCACATAAGTCTTAAGCAGCATACTAATCAGATGACCATTCAGCTGGGGAATCACTAATTCGCTAATTGCCCATTCAGCCCTCTCTTTTTCCTGTCATGAGCATGTGCACTTCTTATATCAGAATCAGGGTTTTATTGCTGAAGTTTGGGTCCGCGTCAGTCTCATTATTTTTTTTTCCTGATGTGCTGGAAAAAGGGATTTATTTTGATTATACCAAAATATGTCCACAAGAGAGAGAGAGGCCATTGGCAGGTCATGGATGTAATTACAGCTTTTCATTACTTGGATTTGGGACAAGATTCAAGTTTCTCTTCTTGATTATGAGAAGAGTGTTGATAATATGTAATAATCAACTAAATTTCAATTATTTTTTTCTAATATTATAGGTCATTTTACATATATTGCTTCATTAAAATGTAATAATAAATTGAATAGTTCATAAATAAAATTGGGTGTATCCAGGGTTGGGTAGGTTACTTTGGAAATGTAATAGGTTACAGATTAATAGTTACCCTGTTTAAAATGTAATGAATAATATAACTATTTCAATTCATTAATCAAAGTAATGTAACTTATTACGTTTGATTACTTTTCTAAATTTCTAATGAATTTTTTTCAACTGTTAGGGTAAGTGTACCCATTAAGCAGGGGTGGAGCAGTGTGGGGGTTCTAGTGGTGGGACATGAGCACTGCAACCCCTCGCCTTCGGCCTTCGTTCCAGTCTTATCAACATTCCAAATCAAAATAAATCATTTTTTTCTACTACTATAGTTGTAACCACTGCTTCAGTTTACAGAAAAAACATCACCATGTAACTGTAACAACTCAGGAGAATGTATTTAATGTCTGGTATCAGTTTACTACCTATATCCAGTTAATTATGAATTGCTGGACTGGAGCATAACTATCCTTATTATAATTGCACTTTCATTCAAATGAAAGAGAAAACACACTGAACCCTGGTTTAATAACAAATCTGTATCTCCAAATAATTGCTTAATACCAAAGTTAAGGTTATAATGAATTCAAGCTGGACCTGTATTATACTGCCCTTAAACAAAAGAGTTCTTTCTGAGTCTATGGACTGGTAAACCTGAAACACTCAGTTTTACTATTTAACGCTCACATACTGTTCAGGTACAAATTTGAACCATTTTTACATTTGAGAGCAGTAAATACACTCTAAATACTTCTTACTTTTAGCCTGAAATTTGATGATATATTCTTAAAACATCTGGGTGCAGCTGATGCATATTATTCTTAGAATTTTTGACCTATATTTATTCAAAAATGTAAAAAAAAAAAAATACTGTTGCATTTTTCACATTTAATATAGTTCATATTTGTAAACGGAATAATAAACTCTCTCCGCTCTCTGAAAGCTTATAATATTAATAAAACATTTTGTGTGTAGATATCTGGTTGATTTGACTCATTTGGACGTCGGAAGCTTCATAGCAGCTCCAAATCAACTTTTAAATACATTTTTGGACAGGGATTTTGGGACATTTGGATTTCGTCCTCCATCACTTATATTATAAATGTATTATGAAGGGATCTTGTAATGGTCAGTATGAAAAGGGGGAATAATTATGGCAAGAAAAACCTTTTTTTAAATTTTTTTTTAGATATTGTATTCAAAGGGGAAAAAAGGCACATATTAATGTTCCTTGTGCCCAATAGTTTCAGAATTCTCTTATCTGCCAAAACATTCTGAAATGTGTATACCATATTTGGTCATTTAATTTAGGAGGCCTACATATTTTTTGTTTTCTTCGTTAGATAGGTTTAAAAAGTAAACGAGTATTAACAGTAAAAAACTAATCAACATTTGGCTTTCCCAGAAATGTTGATTAAAACATTTTTCTAATTATGTTCATGAAAAATGTACCTATTTGCTGTTACGAATAAGTAGTGTGTTAATCTAATGTCTAGGAAATAGAGCTGAAAATGAAAATTCCATGGCAGTCCATCTAATAGTTAATTATTGAGAGATATTTAGCTGTACACCAAAGTGGTGGGCCAATGGGCCGAGAGACCATTCTGCTAGTGTAGCTTAAAGGTGATTGTAGGTCCAAAGGAAAGTAAATTATAATGTATTACATGGTTAGTGAGTGTGTTGGTGCTTGTGTGAATGTAGGCTTTTGTGCAATACACTGGGGATCATCGCTTAGAAAAATGGCAAATGACTGATTTGAATGTCAAATTGTTGTGAGCACAAAGGTCTTTGTGACATTTCCATTTTGGAGCAGTGGCCTCCATGCCACTCTGCTGCCTGCTGTCTTTGTTACAGTCTGTCCAGCTGTCCACTGTCTGCTAATGTCACAGATGAAGCACAAACCTCTGTCGCTGACTGCTTGCATCTGTTCATCTCACTTCATTTTCACATTAAAGATGGCCTGCAGCTCCTGCCGTCACACTTTCTGAAAGGGTGAGGTGAATAAAGGCAAGTTTTGTAGGTGAGAAACCAAAACACTCCCTCTATCCTACACTGGCTTTCTCAGGACTGAGTTTTTCTGAATTGCCAGGTTCAGGTTCAATAATTTATCACATGCCTTATGAAAGGCCTCAAAACAGTGTTTCAGGAGGGTTCAAGAAATGTTTTTTAAATGCTACAAAGCTTCATAAAAAATGCATGACAAAACCAGTATCTGAACAAAACATGTAGGCAGGTATTGAGTTAATGGAGCCTGCAAGCTTAAACTGGTCATTTGGAGCATCACAAGTTTTCCTGTATAAGACCTGCCAAGCTAGCGGTAGTAAAAAAAAGATGAATTGTTACATGCTGTGCCAGAACTCTCAACTGGAGCCCATCTCATGAGCCCATCCTTGTCCCTCCATCAGTCTCCACTGAGCTGACAACTTACAGTCAATTTATATTGCACATAAACTGTGACAGAGTCTATGTGACAAATGCATAATGGAAAAGGAGCAAACCAAAAATACAAAACTGTGGAAATTGAAATAATTGAAAACAGTCAGCTGTGCCAGACATGACCAAAAGCTAAACTGATCAGTTACTGTGGGGGCTCGTCCATATATATAAATCAGGAGGACAAAATAGTAGAAACACCTTTCAGTATAAGTTCACTCTTTGTTTTATATATGTGCCTAATGCAAACAGGATAATGAAGGCTAGAGTGTTACAAAAAAGTCAAAAAACAAAACTAAAAAGCCAATAATAGTGCAGTAATACAACATCATCCCAATACTGGTACTGTCAAAATGTACCATACAGTTAATGAATTTCATTTACAGTATAGTATCATATGGCATGGGACATATGGGCAAAAACATTGTTAATCATTAATGAAAACCTCTCCAAAACAAGTTCAGTGCCTTTATAATGTGTTTTGTTCTCAGTAAGCAAACTAATGAATGCAGTACAAAAAAGCCTTTCATTTGCCACGAGGAAAGAACTCATTATGTTTCAAATATGTATAAGTAAGTTATCAGACTTGACAGGCACATTAGTTCAGTATAGATAAGACTTCAGTTTTACCCTGCCTCCTGTATGTATTTCATATGCAGCAGCATCCCTGGTGGTCTAATGCATTTGAATATTTTAAATCCAATTTATGCATTTTCTTCTGAATTAAAGATTAAATAATTGAAGCGAACCATTGAATAATTCAGAGACTGCTTTGGGAGCTGAGGTCAGCAGGAAATGGTTACAGATCTGTAATAAGAACAGTTGTAGTACGACTTACATACACACCATGTTGCTCAAACACAGTGGAGACTATCCCACACAGGACACTAATTAGGTGTCTGAATCCCTTGTTATATGACAAGAGAAAAAGAATGTGTACACAGGTGAGGCAGAGGTTAAGTTCCTACCCTCCACTGCAACAACACTGCAAGTTTACTGTACAGATATTCAGTACATGTACGAATAAATAACATCAACTTCACTACTGTCACTGAGCAAATCAATAGCTTTTAGCAGTGGAGCTTCTCACTGGTAACAGAGAACACTGTTGTCAGCTCAGTGTGATTCACAGTGCGCTACATCCTCATTAAAAGCTTATTATATGACAGGAAACCCATAGAAATAATCATGTGATAACTGTCACAAATAGTCGTCTGCTCAGCTGTTAACCTTGTAATTAGGGCTTGTACAGTATCGCCCTAGTTTAGTATCGGACTGGTCGTGACAGCTTCAAGACAGAATTGTGAAAGTTACAGCAATATGATGCCTTCATATATTATTGTATTTAGTGAAGTGTATTTGAACGATGATGTTATCGCCTTGCTTTAGAATACAGTTAACAAACAACAGTGACTTTGAATCTTACAATCTTTCATCTGAGCTAAAAAAATTATCTAATTGGCAAATTCCACATTACAGGTACAATGATGAGCATCTTCCTTTTGCATGTTAACATTGGTAAACGCAGACTGCAGCTGAGGTTGATGGGAATGTCATTAGTTCTAAAATTTATTAAAGTTATTAGTAGTTATTAAAAGATAAACATCAGTGATGCAGATACAAATAATACATTTTTAATGTGTTTTGCCAAAAGAAATGGCACATGTGCATTCAGCATCTGAGCAATACTGTCCATTTACACACTATAGTTAAACAGATCTAGGCTTTTATTAATGTGCAGATGCTCGTCAATCTTTAAAGGACGCATACAGAGAGACAAAGAGACACACACACACACACACACACACACACAGACTGACATTGCCTTCCCTACAGGTTTTGACAATATAGTCAAAAACTTTGGCTTCCATTCAGTGATAGTACAATTTTCCGTATTTATTGGTGAGAAGCCAGTGAGGGATCATGTCCTTGACGCTGCAACAACAACTGCTGATTGGTCATAGTAAACATAAAACAATGATATAATCATTTTATGTCTTGTCTTGTGTTGTCTCTAATAAAAAGATCATGTTAAGATTCATGTGATTTGCTTCCCTGTAACTGGTGATATAAGTGTTGATACTTAGAGCTCGTCCAGTGTAAATATGTACGTATTCTTATGCTTTTGTTCATCACTGTAAAAAAAAACATCTTGACTTCATGCACTTCATTGCACTTGATTCCTACTTTTATTTACTATAAACCTAATTTGTGGGTTGATGTTTTCATTCTTGTATCATTATTCATGCTGTTCTAATCATTTTATAACTAAATATTTAAAGGCTCTTTTGGCAGCTCGCTTCATTCTGGATGAGGACAGAGAGCAACCTTGACGCATTGTTATGAGGTGATAGAGGAAGACAGAGATTACGACTCTACATTAACAATAATTTGGCGTAATTCATATTACATATTGCACATTTCATTGTGTGTTTTTTTCATTTATGTATTTAAACTCTTACCTCCAGTATGTGTTCAGCCAGTCATGACTGAGGATCACTGCTTGTGTTTTCTCATTAACAGTCAGCATGTGAAAAGTGGAGTGGCTCAGTGACATCAGAAAGGGATTCAGCTCGTCAGATCAAAGCGATCCTTGATATTAGTGTCCTTCACCGCCTCCTCTGTTTTCCCGCATCCACCCACACGAGTCGCCCATCTGGGATGATTTCAAGAGACGGTGCGCTCCAGATTAAGACATAATGAGCGTGTGGAATCTCTGCATTGTTTAACCTACGCACACACCTACTCTTTCATTTGGTCACATCTTTTTCATTATGCAGTCTGTATAATACCAATCTGTCACTGCTGTGAAAGGCAATGAATAGATCATGAAGTGGTTTCACACATAAACATTTTAATTGTTTTGTTTATTTGCTTTCGCAGGTAATATATTATTGATTTTCTATTTTATTTTTTTTATTAAATAGCTAACAGACAGGGTGATATAGTTAATAGTTGCCCATGGTAATTATAAGTAATAGTAATAACACGATAAAGACATTACACATCGTTCAGTACCAACCAAGTCCCATCTAAGTCAACAAAGTCCTTTTTTGGTGTCTCCCAAGCAGGCCTGTATCTTCCATTTACGACTGTAGTGTTTAGTTGTGTCTGGGAATATGGAGATGTTTACATTCTTACATCACACACAAACAATAAATGATGCTTATTTATGGTACATTCACATATTTTCTTTAGATTATCTTTAAATATGACCAGTATTAGGCAATAAATAAATAAATGGAATTTTTACATTTTCCCACCAGAATTGTATTCCCTGGCAGAGTAGTGGAGGTTTTTAAAAGAGCATGTTGGTTGATGAAGTCTACAAATAATATAACTGTATAATCAGTAGAATGAATAAATAAATATGAAAATAAAAAACGTCAAAATTATTGTTATTTTGTGGCCTAGTCAAACATTTCTCAGCAGGTTGGGGAATTTGACTTTAATATATCTGAAATCTCATCTGTGGCCCCGCTCCAAAGTAGCTAAAGGTCAAACAAATGACACACTGTTTATAATCCAGCGCACGGTCATGGTTTTATTTTTAACTTAATCATTACAAAAGTAAACAAATTCTAGTGAATGATATTGAATAACACATTTGAGTACTGTTCCAAATATCTTATTATTATTTCTTGAAGAAAGTCAGTCCACAAATGTGGTTATAAATAATTGTCCAAATACAAAGTCCCCATCTTCAGTCCTACATTAAAAAAAAGCTTTAGACACATTATGATTTATTTTACTGTGTCACTATCCAATATTAAGCCTGTTGTTGGTAAACTGGCACAATCAACCAATAATGCTGCAATACTGATTACTCTCAGACAGTAAGAAAATATTCTTTCTTGCTTTGTCCCTCTTGTTTGTCTACCATGGTGATGCTATAGGAACCATTAGTCTATACTTTGTTTTCTACATACAGTACAGTCAGTGGTTTTCCTGCAGGTCTGGGTCAAATGCTTCAACATACTGAACATACTGACTTTTATGTTGGTCATCAGTGCAGAAGATAATGGGGCACATGAACACCCCCCCCCCCACAAAAAAAAAAAAGGTCTTAGGATCCTCTCAACAAAATCACATATACTAATAATGTAACCAGTGTGAGCATGTTAAGCTTTGGAGCAAATGTATCAATTTGTTTTTGTTTTTTAAAATTAAGGAAAAGCTTAAATCGTCATAGTGCTTCCTGAAATAGTTTTTCCATTGCTTTTGGAAAATGTAAATTAAAATCTCAGGTGGGATTTTTGTACACTAAATAGTAGATAAGTGTCTAGTTTCCCTTCACAAAGGCACATTAAAAAGAGATGCTTAAGATGGTAAGGGAATAATGTGACTGTATGGAGGCTTTTGGATGATTTTGAATCTCTGATATTTGTATATCGGATTGCTTTTCCAGCTGATCCATCAATAGTCTGTGGTAGACAACAGCTCAGAGGCTGACCTTTGAGTTAGACTTTTTTTGTTTCAGTTAGAGAATCTGTGTATGGTGCTATCCTCCCCTCAAAGAAAGGAGCCAGAGGTGTGGAGGCCTCTGGCCAGGAGGAGGCTATCAATAGGTTTATGGATAATTACGTACGTTTATCATTTCACTGTTCGTTATTGATCCTACCTGTTTAAAAGGTGACATTTAAAGATAAATAACAAGCTCTCTTGTCTTTCTCCATTGATTTGTTAACTATGCTGCAATACAGCAGGGTTGTACCCGGTTAATTAATGCCAAGAGATCAATCATACACTCTTTCTAAAAATAAATACATAAATAAATGAATAAAAAATGTCGAAAAACAGTGCCCCGTACATTAGTGTTCTCCAGGGAACGTGCATTTTTGGTCCATTTTTGGTCCTTATTGGATGCTGCCTGCTCTTTGGGCAGCACTAAACATAGTTTGTTATATCACTTCAATTCCAACAGACACAGGCAGTTAACCTGGTGAATCAACCTTATTGGACGTTTTTCAGTCCTATTAAAGACTTTAGCGCCCAGTATATTACTGTGTGAGTTTTGAAAGGTCACCACAACTGCATTCATGAAAAAGAGACTAGCTAGACCCCCATAAACTAATTAGCTAACGTTACAGCTAGGTCAACAACCTTCCACTTGAATACAAACTTAACAATATAATGGGTGAGGACAGATGTCTCAAACTGTGAATGGTTGATAACCAACATCAAGTGGGAAGGTCGGTGTGGAAGTTAACAATGGGTCTCCTAGCAACACTACTTGGTCAGTTGTCAGTCAACCATTGCCATGGAAAAGGCCACCCAGACGCCACAAAATTTTATCTTCCTTTGAAAGTTGGAAAAATATGTAAAATAGTTACAGTACGATTAGTTTTAATTTCAGATGATGAGAATTCAAATTCTTGTTCAACTTTTAAGGTTGCTTTAAAGGATCATTTTGGTTTATTTTTTGTAGTTTTGACATCGTTTCTACATTATATTGACTAAGTTCATCGTCAAGATCTCTGAAGACAACAACATTGCTAAAAAGACATCCAGTACAACAAGACGTATATGAGCTGTCATTCAGTACGCTGACCTACAGGCTACATATCTGTCAGCTGAAGTTCACATCAACGCTCACTTTACATTTTATTGCTTTGGAGAAGGCGGTGAGCTGCTGCATTAACACCTCGATGACAGCGAGTCATACGTCTCGATATAATTGGCCGAGCAAATGTCACGTCCTACATAAGGTGAAGTCAATCAATACATTGATTCTCTGTGATTCACTCTTCCCACTTTTGGCCGTAAGTGTCGAGCTCCTACATGCAGAACTGAAGAAAATGTGTTCCTAGAGCAGCACATATGCAGCACTGACAAAGCCTGTTAATTAATGTATAAAAAACGGTGCCCCAGAGTGCATTTGAAATGGGGCTTTCCACTGCTAACATTGACTTCATTCAAGATGCCTGAGAGGCTGTGTTGTGTTTCTCTGCGATATTGGCAGACTGTTTCGGTTAAGAATATAACATAATTATTCCACTGGCTTTTCATCAATCCAATTGATTTCTTTCTGTGTATCAAAAACCACATATAGACTCATTGAGAGCTAAGAGTGATGGCTCAGCATTGACTCAACCTAATGCCTCTTTTCCCAAGAGAAAGTCCAGGCTGCTCAATATTCGAGATATGAATTCCATTATTGGCTGGCAGTGATGTATCTTGTTTGGGCTGCATAAATTAGAGCGAACCAACCACCAGTGAGTAAAAAGGTAGAGCTGAGAAACTGACAACTACTCATCAATGTCATTCTTAGATTCTTCTCCACAAATACCCCTTTTCCACTGAGCTGGAGCCGGTGCTGGTTCGGAGCCAGAGCCTGACTAAGCACTGGTTATTTGCTTTCCACCGCCAAAGCTCTAGCCCGAGCCTCAGAACGGGTGCCAGAGCGAGATCCAACTCTTTGCTGGTCTAAAGCAAGAACCAATTACGTTTATTAGCCGGCTAGCGGGGCTAACGTTTATAAGCAGACTAGCGGGGTTAACGTTCATTAGCTGACTAGCGTGGCTAACTGTCATTTACAGAGAGAACACTATTTTTTATAATGTTTTGCCAGAGCTATCTTTTTCTTCTTCTTCTTCTTCTTCTTCTTCTTCTTCTTCTTCTTCTTCTTTTTCGTTTCCGCCGGCAGGCTAGATGCCTTGCGGCAAGTTGCTGCCAATCTCTCTGAACTTATTCACATCTACACACCTTCCCGCACTCTCCGATCCTCTTCTACCAACCAGCTCTTTTCCCCATCTGCAAACTTAACTACCATGGGGTCAAGAGCTTTCAGCCGATCTGCCCCCCGCCTTTGGAACTATTTCCCACAAGACATTCACAATTCTGACTCTGTCTCCTTTAAATCCCAACTGAAAACGCACTTATTCCAAGTGGCATACTCTGTCTCACACTAGCTATGTAATCACATTCTTGTTTATCCACTGTACTAGTGTACTATGTAGTCACTTTCATATTTATTTATTTATCTTTGTAAAATTATACTAACTTCCACATCAGTGTTAGCTGATTTATATTGTTTGATGTACTGGTGTTGTTTTATGTGTGTCTTGTAAGGTGTCAATCAATCAATCAATCAATCAATCTATATTTGTATAGCGACAAATCACAACAAAGTCATCTCAAGGCACTTTACACATAGAGCAGGTCTAAACCGTACTCTTCAGGTTTTAATTTAAAAAAGACCCAACATTCCCACATGAGCAAGCACTTGGCGACAATAGCAAGAAAAAACTCAGGCAGAACCAGGCTCAAAGTGGGCGGCCATCTGCCTCGAAAGTCCTTGAGTGCTTTGAAAGGCGCCTTTAAATAAAAAGCATTATTATTATTAGTATTATTAATAAAAATCCTAAAAGCTTTTAGATGAATTCACCTTGTCTGAGGACTATGGAATAATAATCAGTGTGTAAGGCTTTTCAGAAATGAGTCTCAGCTGACGGGGGGAATGAATGTCGATGTCGAGATCACCATGCAAAAAAACAACCCACTCTTTTCATTTATTGAGTCATCAGCCACTTACCAGCTGTGAGTGTGATCCATTATGAAATGTGAACAAATGTTACTAAATGCTCTGGAGAGCGTCCCTGACTGATTTATTTTTTCGTTTTTTGCAAACTCTTTCATTCACACGTTGTGGAGGAGGTGTGAATGCAGATGAATAGAGCTCAGCTGAGTTGGCTGGACAGATGGGGAAGTGACTACTGCTACTATAACCTTTCCAAGTGCGACTGAGAACATCCCCGTCATGTTAGCGGCTGTAGAGCAGCTGAATGTGCTCTTGAGGCGAACCACTGGCATGGAAAAGCATTTAAGCAATGTTGTTGTGTACTTGTTCCCTGTAACTGCTCGAGCAGCTGCCGAGCCACTGCATCTGTCTTTGGTCCATTTATTACTGCCTCCCACTTCCTGTTTTGAAGTTGTTATATTGATTTTCATTGTGTGCGTGTGCGTAAGACACTGCCTGCGTGGGTGGTGTGTAGCATAGAAGTGGCAGTGAGGTATACAGCATGCAGACTGTTTGTTTGCACACCTTGTACAACAACAAAATGCTAGAAATACTACTGATGAAACTGGTCTCTTGGTAAGTTGTAATGGGATTAACATCAATGGTCTGCAATAATGAAGAAAGCTTGTGAAGTTTAGAAAAAGTGAAACAACAGGTTAGGGTGCAGACGCATGTGGAGCCCTTTTTAACTCAACCACTACAGTTAGTGAGGATATCCAGTGATAAAACAAAGGACAAGTTACACCACAGTTTGCAGTAGATGCAAACTCTACTGTTTCTTTTTTTCTCTCTTCTCTCATAGCAGGTGTCACATGAAACTGATTGCCTTGTGACCTTCAAACCTTCGATTTGAGCGTCACAGCGTTAAATCTACTCACTCTGTGCACTCTTGACACCTCACTGTATTCGTCCTGTGTGACGCTTTCGATGTCGCAACGGTTCTCGGTTTCGCTCTGTGATGAAACTAACCTGACCAACCTCTCATCTAATCACTTAGACGGTTAAAATCCACCTGTGTCCAAACCCACACAATGTAACCACGCACTTTGAGTCTGATAAACGGAAAAACAAAACAACAAAAAGCAATTCAGTCAATCAGGGAAACTGTAGAAGTGGTTTCTTGTGCGCTTTTTTTTTCTCATCTCACAACAAGATTTATCTCAACAACTGACTGGTGTGTAATGAGGAATGATTGCAGGAGTAAAAACAGTCATATCATTTTTTGACACAGTCATATTTTGATCATGAACAACTCATTCTCCTATCAATTATATTTGAATACAAGTCATTTGCAACAAGTAATATGTTTTTAGGTATACTGTATGATGAGGAAACATTTTGAATGAAGGTGTCTACTAAGAAATGAAACTGTTGATGCTGAATCCTCTGATGACGTATTTTGTTTTTTCTCCACTCATAACAAGGAAAGCATGATTAACATTGTTATGCTCATCTTAAGGCACTGACATCCCTTTAAGGTTATGAAAGACGGCAATCTAGGTTAATGGAATAGTTTGAGTTTTTCCATTCTTGCGAAGAGTTAGATGACAAGATTGACACCACTCTAATATCTTTGTATGAATCAACAGCTTACTGTATCTTAGCACAAATACTGGAAAGGTGGAAAGAACTTGCCAGGCTGTTTTTAACAGTAAAAAAACAGCGTATAAATTCATAAATTGGCATTTTTACATGTTAGCTTTTGTTTGTTACAAAAACAAAGTAGATGTATTTGTTAATTAGTGAGCTGCTCGGCAGTTTGGTTGCCTTTAGACAGAGTCAGGTGTTTCCTCCTGTGTCCAGTCTTACAGACATGAGAGTGGCATCAATCTTTTCATCTAACTCTCCACCATACGTCAAACTATTTCTTTGAGTTTTGAAAAGGTTCTCCATTCTCCACCAGACAGGACAGCTTTATTTTATTCAAATATTTAACCGAAACCATCATCTTTCTCTAAACTTAATCAAAGTGCTTTTATTGTCTGTTAACTTAACCACAAGTTGAACTCAGGATTTGTATCCTGCTCTCCAGTTACAAAATCCTGGGATTTTGACTACCCATCGTCCACCCCAACCCCCTCCTTAGAACATGTGTGTGGTACAAAGATGCAGCATTTCCTACGCTGGGGATAATACCACTGAACATAATCCAGGCAGCAGTTACATGTCCCATCAAACTGTAACTGGCAAAACAAATGAGCAGTTTATAAAATCCTCTTCAGAGAGACTCGAATTGATGGGGATGTCAGTGAAACGTAAGCCAGATGATAACAAGTCTGCTTTTGATCACGAAAGAGGCAGAACACAACAATCTGATATTTTTATCCTTTCTGTCTGCTTCTCAAATTAAGCTGTTTGTTTTCCCCCAGCCGCAGTTTACGCCCCCTTTTTTCTACTGTCGCTGGTGGCTGATATTTAAGTTTGAATTAGCGGAATGTGACTTTACCCACACCAACAATTACATCATAGACATTAAACAGGCCCTCCTTTCCTCCTCTGTCCAACTCAAAATCCCACCGACTAATTCTCGAAAGTTATCAGTGAATGTCAGACATTCTCTGGGAAGTGGTAGAAACTTGGAGTGAATTGTGTTTTTTTTTCCTCGGACACATTCCTCCGGGCTACTTAGGAGAACCAGGGCAGCAGGAGAGCAAGTACCCCTTTTAAGATTAGTCTGTGCCCTGTAGGTTTTTTTAAATATTTTTTTCTCTTGTCCTTCCATTGAGTTCCCATCATTATGATTGTTCCCATCTGGGTTGTAGCGCTACTGTAGAACCTCTCTTCATTGCCTCTTTTGCCTCTCGCCCCTCGCTTTGTTTGACTGCTGCTCTGTCAGAGTGAGAGATTACAAATGAACGAGGAACAACATCGAAATTTCATTCGCTGAAATTGACAGAGGATCGGTGTAACTTCCAGACGACAGGAAGATGGAAATATGAGAGCGTGGGGTGGGGGGGGAGAGAGCGCACGCTCCTCTTGTTTCTCTGGGGATCTGCCTCTTTTAGCTCACATGTACAGCAGCAGGAAACCATGCAGAATTCTGTGAAATGAGGCAACACACCACAAGTGTGTGAAACAGAAAGAAAAAAGATAACCTGTACATGTTTATGTGTGTGTATGTGTGTGTGTGTGTGTCTGTAGGTGGGTGTGTATGTGTTGATGCTGTTAGAGGAGCTGTGAGAAACAGAGGCCGGATAGTTTGACGCTACTGGCTTTATTCATCAATGACTTCACTACAGAAATAGCCAGCAGCACAACAACAGGCCGACACATCGCAGTGACACCTTTAGAGCCGGTTGAAATGTACTGTGTGTGTGTGTGTGTGTGTGTGTGTGTGTGTGTGTGTGTGTGTGTCTGTCTGTAGGGTTGTGAGGTGAGACAAAAGAGAGAAGGAGGGTGTAATGGTGGGAATAATAGAAGAAGAGATGAAAAAGAGGAGGCAGATATCGAGGGAGCTCAGAACGGTTTCATGTGCCGTTGTGCTCTTTTTCTGGTCTTCCATTAGGGCTTTGACATATATTTCTGACAAATGTTACATTGATTTGATAGTGTGTCAAATGTAATTGAGTGTGTTTTTAGCTTTGTTTAAAAAAAAACAAAGAACTTTTTTTTTTTGTCCATACAAGTTGCTGCAAAATGCTTTGGAAATACTTTACTTAATTAACATCATGTCAATAAAGCAAATCATAATAAAGCCTATAGGTGTACCGGTGTCCAAGCACCTGAAACATCTTTTAACTGAGGCTGCATTGACTCAAAGAAACCAGGAGGATGAGCAGCCCATCCTCACAAGACAAACAACAGTACTTCTAAAATTCACACCAGCAACTATGTTTACACCATCTCGCTGCAGATGACGCAATATAAGATGACTTGATAAGATGATTTTGCCTTAATGTGGGTTGGGTGGATGGCTAAACAGATAAAAAGTGGACTTTACTGCAAGAGACTGCTGTTTACTTCCTGCTCCTAACCGCACGCCGGTCATTTCTTTAAAAAACTGTAACATCTTGGTGTTTAGTATTGCAGTGAAAGTGAAGGGGAAGGCAGTGTGACTTTAAAGAAGTATAAGCTACGTTTCAAGGGATCATTTTAACCCTCTTTCCCTCACCCTAACCAATGGGGTTTATTGCCTGAACCAGGCGTTAAACACAGTGTTGCTGCATCATGAAATATATATTTGATTTGAAACGGTTTTAGAGGGCATTAGCAGATAGTTTTAGCCGGCCTGGATGTTAGACTTTTTTATAAAGATGAGCCAAGAAATGCTTTAACCTACGACCACAAGGGGAAACCTTTTCTCAGTTCCTGTCCCAAGTTATGAAAAAACACTGGGAAAACATCCTGTGTGAAAAATCCCAAAAAATGTTGGGAACTGAGCTTGAATTTGATCCGTGTGTTCCTTGCATGAATCATGTTCATCATAGACAATTGTTTAATGTCTTGACATTCTGTGCAAGGAAAAATATTTTACTTTAAAGGCTCCCCGAGTCTCTGGCCGGGAAGATAATAATTGTCTGATGCATACTTTTAACAAAATATAGAGACCCTTCACCATCATTGAATATATTAATGTGAATGTGAATTTGCCATTTTAGTTTATTTCAAATTTGTATGGTCCAGCTATAAATGAAAAAATTCAATCAAAATCAAAATGAGTGTTTGACAGGTGTTCCTGTAGAGAGTGGTATGTTATTGTCTTTGCTGAGCTCTTATTTCTTGAGTCTCATTCACGAGTGTCTCCCAGGCATTGTTCTCTACAATACACTTAAAACCTAAATGCAAAAATAAAACTGTACGATAACTTCTTTTTCCTTTTCACTGACTTGTTATTTACTGTAAAAAAAGAAAAAAAATGAAAGAGGACAGACAGATTTAATCTACAGAAGTTCATCTGGGGGATGAAAAGAAAAACCTATTTGAAGCTGTTGGTTAGTGAAACAGAAAGAGGGAAGAGAGCAAGCGAGCGAGAGAGGAAACTGAACACTGGGGGAAGCAGAAACATACACACACACACAGAGAGAGAGAGAGAGAGAGAGGGTGAGAGAGAGGGAGAGAGCATTAACCATGCGCACATGAGAATCACAGAGAGAGGGGAGAGAGACAGAGAGGAAGGGAGGGCAGCAGAGGGAGAAAAAAGGCTTAATTAATTCAGGGTGGATGGGAGGGATGTTGCTGCTGTCCCTGCCGAGGCTCCTGTGCCTCTGCTGTCGTGCTGCATGTAGCCAAGTGTTTGTGTGAGCAGAGAGGAGGACTCGGCTGCTGCCTGCTGCCTGCTTACTGGGAACCAGACTCTAGAAAAGCACACACCAGTCCAGCTCAGCCACGAATCCACGTCTGGGAGCCCACTTGCTTGACTGACTGGCGTACTGGTTTGGGTCTTCACTGAAGAACTAAACAGGGATGTTACATGGACTGTAGTGGGAGCAGAGATGGTCAGAGGTAGGAAAGATTTCCTCTGTGATTATTCCTACTGTCCCCTTCTCCAATTCCTGTCTCCTTTTCCCTCCATGTCGATGATCACGCAATTTTTCCTTTTTTTTATCAGTGTCCTCTGATCTGCCTTTGCTGTTTCATCTTCCTTTCTATTTTTAGCACATTCCCAGCTCTGAAATGTTTTTCTTTCACCATATTTCCGTTCCTGTTTCATGCAGAAATCCCTTTTTTTCTTTTCTGGCCCATTGCCACCAAACCCAATTTTATTTCCACTGTGTGCCAATTACAGCTCGTGTGTACAAAATGTGACACAATCTTTTCTGATTCTCAACTTTTTAAAAATTATTTTTCTTTCACTGTATCTCAACCTGTGATGCTGAGCTGTGGGATTTCTGGTTCAGCTTTAGTGATGGATGGCATCACAACTTCTCTTTTAGTTGAGGACATTGGAACAACAGAGTGAATGACAAGGGGATGCGATGTGTGTTTGGGTGGAGATGGATTGAAAACAAAACACCTCGTACTCATTCGTCTTTCAGGAAGGAGCTGGAGACAACACAGTTTCGACAAGACGTATGACCTGGAAACGTAATTCACCAGCAGGGTAACATTTGTCAGGCTGTAGCAAGTCAAGGGCATGATGATAAACTCTTGTTGCCAAAACATGTGCAAGTCTAGAACACATTAATTCCATATATTTGACTCATATTCAACGAGGATGTGTCTTAAATTACCTAGAAATGTATTGTGTGCTTCATATTGTTGTTTTCATACTGTGCTGTCCTTTTCATTTGTACTGAGAGGGAGAGGCATGATACCAGAACGCTGAAATAACTGGACTGTAATTCAGTGCTATCACTTCATATAAAAACAACCTCTAATTAAACGGTATTGGTTTTTGAGTATATGTTGCACATCTTAATGTCACTCCCTTTTATTCCCAGGCTGCCTCCTTGAGAGTGATGCCTTAGCATGAGAAGGCTGACTTCCCGTGATTAATCTCCAGTCGGCACGCCTAATTACATCTCATCAAGCAATCACCAAATGCGATGGTTATTCATTCCTTGAAAGTATCCCCTTGGCCGGTGATAAACATTAGGGATCCTCTGCCCGAGCCTCAGCTGCGAGGACGAGTTAGAGTGGGGCAGCGTTGACAAAATGAGGAGGAGATGTTCAACAGAGAGGCATAAACACACGAGAATAGGGAGAATCTGAATAGGGAGGAGGAAGAGAGGGTGTAAAGGATAGAAGGATGGAGAGAGGTTGAGGGGAAGAGGATTCAGCAGCACTCTGATATGCTGCTCACGTACTGAGCTTTAAAACAGCGTACAAGCGCCTGTGTGTACAGTATATGTGTGTGTGTGACAGTGTGTATGCATACGTAGTTAGTCATGTTGAAATCATGTTAACCGTCTGTGTGAGGGGGCCAGCTGCTGGGTCAGTGGAGGTCTGCGAAGATGGTGGTGAAAGGCTCCTGATGATGCTGCCGTCAGACAGTAATTCATCATATGGATTAAGAGGTGAAGAATAGCCTGTGTGAAAATGGGTCTGCGTGATTAGGTCGAGAGCATGTACAGACCCACTCAAAATGATTCCATTCATTTCTGCACTGACCTGAATATGACCCTAACAAAGGAAAACAAGTAGATTTATGTAACACATTTAATAAGTTTTAAACGTATTGCCTCATTTACACAGAAGCCAAAGTTCAATAAAAAAACAAAACATTGTAAATCACAATCACTGTGAATCACTTAAATGACAACATGAATCTTTTACGCCAAATCCTCAAGCTGAACTAAGTGTTTTGAGTTCTTCTTGTTACTGACTAAATGAGCTTTTAGCATCACAGCTCCCCCCGCAGGTGACTGAAAGCGTTGCATTGTTATTCACCCGTGATTTTCAGCATTTTTCTTAATTTACTAAAATACTGCAAAATCCACAGACCCAATTATAATACAATAACTGTGTCGTTATTTGTGATTGGAGCTAAAATAATCTTTTTAAAGTAATTTTTTAGACCTAGCCTGTACAGCAACACACTAAGCTTAAAATCCACGATGTAATGTGGCCATGGCAGAAACATGGAACGCTAGCTACCCCGCTTTCATCCTATTGTCCAAGGTGCTCGGGAGGTTGCGCTAATGTCATGCCTCCTGTTACTTGGAAACCAAAACCATGTGTTTTTGGCGGTCGGCAACGAGTGCTGGCCGACCTTTCAACTGGATGTTGTGATGTCTTTGGACGGTAAGGGTGAGACAAGTCCTGTGGAGCTGATTGGTTCATTCCTGTCACATTTCTTGACGTGCTGTGCGCTCAAAAACACGTTTTCTTCTTGGTTCGCTGTGGAACTTGTCCTGGTCGAATTGGCGACACGACACCCAGGGTTACCATGGTGACACCAGTAAGGTTTGATACTACAACAAGGACCCCTTGATCACCTACTTCAGATTTACAAGACAAGAGCAACAGTTGTACAATCTGTTCACAGTGCAGCCACACAAACCTTGTGTCTAACCTGACCTTGCCTTTAATAAAGAAGTCTATATGATTGACAATCTGATTTTATGCTGCTAGTACTTTTATGCATAATAGGAAGACGCAGTGAAGTTGGTTATCTTGCTGAAGATTTGGAGGTGTCAGTCGCCTCCTCATCTAACAGCTCACAGTGGCTGCTTCTATGTCTGCCATTACTCCCTTTTCAAAAATGAAAAATGCTGCCAAAAAATGCAGAAAATAGACTGCTGTCTTATTTTGAAAACACATTTTTTATTTTATTTTATGCATGCATAGTTTTCCTGTGCATCCCTTATGCTTAGGCGGTCAATCTGAATCCAGCTACCAATGAAAAACAGTCACATAGAGAGGTAATTATTTAATTTAAATCTATTGGCTATTAAAGAAAAGATATTGACCTTAAATAGTATCAAAAACTTTAATGCCATAGTGTTCACATATGCATGGTGATGCTTAATT
This sequence comes from Scomber scombrus, assembly GCF_963691925.1. Taxonomy (NCBI): domain Eukaryota; kingdom Metazoa; phylum Chordata; class Actinopteri; order Scombriformes; family Scombridae; genus Scomber; species Scomber scombrus. Next base: position 6,881,945 of record NC_084982.1, on the reverse strand, counting down.
TAAGTATGATGAACCAAATAATTATAACTTTTGGACACATGAAGAAAATTATTTAATTCGGCACTAAATAAACAAAAAAATAAGTTAAAAAAGTAATTCTGTTTTTAAGTTATTGTCCACTAACATAAACTGTTGCCTGGTGGTAATCCCTTTATACCATGTCAAGTAAAATTAGTTTTATATATTACTGAAGTAATACTACTGAAGCTGTTTGATGATTGCCAAAACTTTCAGCTCAGTAGCAGCTCTACGCACAGGCATTGTCACACTGTTTTTCACATGCATCACACGCTTTCACACTTGTCACTTGGTTTATGATTTGTTTTGTTTTGGGGCTTAACGTACACAGGACAATGTGAAATATGACTAAAGACATTCAGTAGACTGTGGACAGGCTTAAACTTCCAAATCAAACATTTTCTACAAACCAAGATATGCCTGTTTGTGTCAGAATATCTGTGGTGACTTTTTTACATTTGACTTTTTATTAGTTCAAGATGTGTTTAAAAGTTTTCATAGAAGTTCAGGTGCCCAAATCATGACATCTTAACATTTGCTGAAAGCATATCATTAAGTAGAGCCTCTTTTACGCACCAAGGTGTTGGCACCCTCTCGCTCATATCTATAATGTTTGCATTAATAGAAACTTCCTCACAGCTCTGAGGAGAGCAGGAAAAAACTATTTAGGAGTTTGCTACTTGCTGTCATTTTGCCTTAATGGTGAGAGATAACACGTTCGTGGAAACACTGAGTGGAAATATATTATCTCGTAATTTATGACTGAATGTTGTTATGGCAGCCTATACCTACTAAAAATAAAGACGCCTGTTGCTTTCTAAACATTTCATCATTTATTTATGATTTAATAAATTCAAAATTCTCTCACTTACAGATACTGGATATACTGTACTTGTGATAGTGTCATACAGTATGAAATAAGTTGCTTTTTTTTCAAAGATAAATAATTTAAGGCTCATATATCATCCAGTGTATCAGTGTATTTTATGGCACTGTCAGTTTCTTATCACCTGCTGCTTTCAGGCTCTGTTAACCTTTACCCATTGTTGACACATATTCATATTTTATATTCTAAACACTGGCCCGTCACAGGCCAGAGAAAGAGAATGATCAACTATTCTTTTCAAATTGTTGGCATTCCCCTTTAAATACAGGGCAATCGTTTGTTGTGTATAGCCTGGCCTTTCCATTCCCCTCTACGTTTTACACACAATCCCCCAGTTGCCATGACACCCAGGCCTTCCATAAATACTCCTGGTATTTGTGAGGCTACATCCCCAGTAGGTTAGAGAACAGAAAGCCAGGGCGCTATGTGAGCCTAGCCTGCAGCAGGGGCTAATCACAGATCAATCCACAATGTTCTACGATAGTTTAGGTGTCAGCTTTGGGTGCTATTTCCTAGCGCATGATCTGCTCAGCATGCTAGTGCGAGTTTCAGCCACGGTGGTTCACAAGCCAGCGTGCACGTCAAGTTTGTGTTTCTTATTCCCGTAACCTTGACAATGCACACCTGCTGAAGGCAAATACCAGCGTGATAAAAGTTCAGTATGACTAACGATACTGAGGCAGATCTGGCAGCAATCAGGGTTCGCTGTCCTGGCAAAGCTGTGAAAACAGAGGTGAGAACTGAGGTGATTCATTCTCGCAAGATGGAAAGAACTGTCGCAGAAAAGATGAAGTTTTTTTTTTTTTTTTTAAAGAAAAAAAGGACTTAGTGGAAACATTGAGTTGTGATAACGGGGGCAAGAGGTGACAATAGTTTAGGATGAGAGACAGGAATAGTATTTGCGTGTGTGTGTGTTTTTGAGTGCGTGTGTGTGTGTGTGTGTGTGTTGTCAAGTCTTGACAAGGGATCAGCAGCAGGCCTTTTATGGGTAAAGATGAAGCCCAGTCAACAACCCCTTGGGATGACCGTGCCCCATGCAGTTTGTTCTCTGAAACAATACTAGCCAGATTCTTGAACTGTGTCGTTGGCCTGTTCACCTTTGCCCCTTCCCTTTGATGCTTTCAGACGGAGGAAAACACTATCCCAAGCAAAACATAGTGGTTAAAGGGGCCCTGTGGAGTTAGTACATGGAGATATACTCACCAAAACACAATGAGATCTGACAAAAAGTGTGCATTTCTCATAAAACATTTGCAAAGCTGATCTTTAAAATGCTCTTAAAGTCCTGATTTGCTTACATTGATTTTTCACAAGCCTTTGCTGGAGCACTGCTGTGTTTCTTTGCACATTACAGCCACTTGTAGCTGACTGGAACAGTGTGAAACGACTGGCAGGACTTAAATGTGGACAAAACTACTATCCCTGAATGAAAACTTTCTCGTTATAGATACAATATAATTTCCCCCCGTTCTCTTAGAGAGGGATGTAGCCATGTGCCTCCAGCAATACACTTACTATCGGCAATTGTGTCTTTGCTATTGAGGAGCTTCACCCGTTCAGTTTATGTATTTATTGTCCCACAAAGGGAAAATCTTTTTTGCAGAAAAGCGGCTTAAAAAACAATAAGACTTTAATTGTGCAAATACAATATACAAAAACTGCAAAATGCACTACACCAAATAAGAGTAGAGATAAGATGACGTTTTAGGCACAAATACTGTATTTAAATACCACATGGATTTTATTTCGTTTATACGTCTAATTAACTTCATTTCAGAAGGAAAATATGTGCTTTCTACTCCACTAAATGTATTTGACATTTATTGTTACAGCACATACAAAACATACAGTATGATCAGCTTATAAAATATGATGAGTTGCTTTAAAATAAACGAAAAAACGACCATGAAGGGAGTCGGCAAGATGACAATTTTTTATAAATTGTAATACATTTCAGTCTACCCATGCAGAAAAGGTTGTTTTTTTAAAAATCTACTCATATGTAATTGTTTGTCTCATAATGGCATGAAGGTAACTTCCAAATATGTAGATTTGGTCCAACTGTGTATTTTTGCTCATAAACAAACAAACAACAAGCATATAGTTATACAATTTGAAATATCAGCTGTCCACATTAATGTCTCTTCCATGTAACATGATGTTGAAAAAGTGCTGTAATGTAACTTAAGATCTGTGAGGGTTCAGCGTATAGGATGTCTTAACATTTGCTTTGCAGTCTATTGAAATTGGTTTAATGTTGTAATGGCATGTTGTCAATCATACAGTATCAGTGTGTTAATAGCTTCCTGGTGTTATTTCAGCATTGCAGCAGTTTCTTAAGCATCCTTGAGCATTACAAAAAGCCATCACTGGCGCTAATTGTTCTGAACAAAGCACCTGAAACCTGCCGTAGGATTCAGGTGATTCAAGTGTTTCAGTGACTAATACTGGGCTTCTTTTTGTGTGAAGGGTATATAATTAAAGCCTCAGCCCACACACACTTGAGCTGTTTGAATTCCTAATCTTGCGGAAAGCTCTGAATGAGCAGAAATTGAGAATGATGGCAGAAATTTGGACACACACAAACACACAAAGGTCACTGGAAAATGCAAATCAAGCACGAAGCTGCAGGTGTGCAAAGTCATTATAGTCAGGAACCACCCAGCCAAATTCTTACTTCATGCACACTTCATATATAAGATGCACACAATGCTTAAAAGTTTCTGTATGTGTGATTACACTGCATATTAATGACATTGTTTCAGCTATGTATTACACAGGAAAAGGTCTTTTTGTAATACCCAGGGAGCAGCATGTGAAGCTGTTGAGTGCTTAGAGAGTGAGTTGATATGAACACCCATCCTGTTAATACCCATGAGACAATTAGCATATGTGGGAGATTACTGTTAATATTCTGACTTCACTTGATTTTCAAATGACTCAACCTTCAACTTGTTGACTTCCCATTTGATTGTCACACAATTAGCGATAACAAAAGGGTCTGAAATAGAAGCGATTTCTGTTCTGGGTGTGAATTAGAAACATTAGAACATTAGAAACATTTTCATATAAGGTTATTCTCAAAGCCTAAAGGCCTTTACTGAAGCGTAACGGTAGTCGAGATCTCATATCAGTGCTGGCTGTTGATGATTATGGGGAAAGAACGTTAAGAGGAAAGAGTTGAATTTTTCTGAGAGCTGTAGAAGAAAAAGGAAATCATCGATATTGTTAGCAAGTGTAAGAATAAAACATCTTCTGACTCACTGACTGACTACTAAAACTGATATGACAGTAGTCAAGATCATCATAAATAGTATTGCAAAACCACTAACTCACATTCTGTCGCTGTCGGGCAGACACTTTGTATCTCCATATTTAGTCTTTTTACTTTTAAAAAAAAGAGATAGAAATCAATGCTATTGGTCACAGTCTGTGGGCTTGTGACTAAATCTTGTTGCTCTATTGTATCCATTGGATTTTTTCATTTCCTAAAAAAAGTGAAACTGTTTTGGACATACAAGATTTGCCCCTGACAGCAACGACTTTTAACCTGTCCTTCAACACTGTTATATTTCCAAGCGAAAATGAAAATTGTTAAAATTGAAAAGTTATCCCATTATATAAAGCTAGGGATTAAACACCACTTTACAAATTACAGGCCTGTGTCTTTACTTTCCCAATTCTCTAAGATAGCGGAAAAAACTCTTTATTGAAAGGTCAGACAATTTCATGGAGAAGCACAATCTGCTGATTGACATTCAGCATGGATTTCAGATCAACATCTTTGGCATGCATCGAAAATACAGAAGAAATGACTAATTGTATAGACAAAAAAGTACACAGTGAGAATATTTATAGATCTAAAAATATATATATTACCCAATAAATTGTAAAGGTATGGTATCAGAGGGACTGTGCTGAACTGGTTGAAATTGCTTTTAAAAGAAAAGGGCAACAGTTTGTAAAGATGAGTTGAGCCTAAATCAACATGCATGGATATTACTTGTGAAATTGTAAAATAAACACTCTCGTACAAGTGATGATAGACAATGTCAACATAGAAATAGTATATGAAAATACATTCCTGGGTATACCCACAAACTCTGATGGAAACCTCATATAAGATATGTGCGAGCCAAGTTGGCAAGGAGCAATGCAGTTCTGGGAAAAACAGGACACGTTCTAGACCATAAAGGGTTTTAGACTCTGCATTCACTTGTTTTACTGTATCTGAATCACTGTATGGAGGTGTGGGGTAACATGTACAAAAGGAACTTACAATCATTATAATACTACAAAAAAGAGCCATAAGGATAGTTATTAATGTTAACACACTAAGACAATGTTTTTAAAGTCACATGCTTTGACATTCATTGATCTGGTAGACTTTAATTCATGAGTAATGTATAAAGGCAAGAAACAATTTTGGTAACTATTTGGGGTAACACACAAAAAAATCTTCTTAGACAGAGAGGCGTGGGTAATAATTTAAGTACCACTCTGCAGAGTGTGTGTATTTCAATTTGCTGAATGGTTTAGATAATATAAATCAATTCAAGAAGATGTGCAAAAAACATGTAGGGGTGTAGTGATGAGGAATGGTCTAAGTTATATTTGATTCACTCTGAGTGGATATTTAGGTTGTACATATTAGCATTGAGGTAGTTGTTTTGTTAGTTGTGTGTATGATAAATATTGAAAAGGGAGTAAGAAGATTAAATTCTTCCTGATAATTAGCCTGTCCAAGACTATAGACCTCTGCGAAATTAAAGTTGACTCAATACATTCTGTGTGTGGGAGCCAACACTTAACACAGGTGTGAATTGGGGTTTGAATTTTAGTTTTCTGGAGTTGCTCCGTAAGCAACCGACTCAGTTATAACACAGTGTCTATATTTAGCAAGTGCTTGGATCATAAGGATTATCTCTGTGCTGTATATGACTGATGTTTGACGCAGAAAAGCTTCTGTGGGGATCCATTTAATCATATGGTCACATAGTCCTATTGCTTCCTGCAGCAGGCACGTCTACGCTGACAGTGAAAGTGGTGAGCGAGTGTGTTGAGAGCTTCGCTGCTACTATCAGAGCTTCTACACACTCTTCCTGTAGAGAAGGGCTGCCTTGCCCACAGCATCCTGCTTAACACTCGATGGGGGGGTGGGGGGTGGGGGGGATGTCAGTTAGAAGCATCCTGTATGGCATTTTTCCTCCAGCAAAAGCACACTGCCAACTTTAAAGTAGACTCTTCCAATTCTGATGGCTGGACTGACTCTGCTTTTTTTTAGTTTTTTTCTCCCTCCATCAAACTCCTCTCCATCTCTTCCTCTGTGAACATAATTATTCCAGAGCTCCTGTTTCTGTTTACCTATATAGCTGTAATCATTATCAGTGTCCTAATTTGGCAGTGCTGCTCTCTCCACGTGCTTTGTGCCTTGGAATAAGTCTTGGTGGTGAATGTGCAAATAAAACAACAGCAGACCGGAGTGGTGTGTTGGATTGGATGGTATGGTAATAACAATACACTTCAGCTACCTTCTACCTTGGGTTAAATCATAGAGATTGGGTGTTGCTTACATATTTTCTATCTACATTTATTTCTTCTTTTTAAAAGAACTAAAAACAACCTAAGTTTACATTTGCCAGACAAGGACACTGAAATGTATTTCTCTCAGCAGAAAATGTAGAAGTAGAATGAAATAGTTACACTGCTGCAAAACCTCTTGGGGAGAAATTTGAGATGTTGATAGTTTGATTAACTAACTTGTTTGTAGTAAAGATCAAGTCCATTTCATTTGAACCCAGTATTTCCCAAAGCTTGTTGTGCCTCAGTATAACAAAATCTTCATCAAAAGGGTGACTCATCAGAAAATTGTTGTATTTGGACTGTTACACATTTTGTGTTCTTCAGGCTCTGTGCTTCAGTCTGACCTTTCATTTGAGTGGGTTTAAATTAATATAGAAAGTGTTTCAACATTAATTCATGCACAGAAAGGGCATAACAACAAAAGAGTTGAATGAAAGGTCATTTGGGACAACATTTGGCAACATGCAACATATTTTTGCCTTTAGTTTGGAAGATTTGTTGGTTTCCCTGTTGGGTTGGTCCAACTGCCATTTGGAGGCTCTGAATCAATCTGTTTCCTCTACAATAGAAAATATATCATGTGAGTACCTGACAGTTAGACACCTGCTTCATGGAGCTGTCATAGCATAATTCACCCAATGTTAAATTAAACTCAGCTGCAACATTTGGTTGCATATGACAGCCTTTATATTTTGGTAGAAAAATCAATTAGAACTATAAATCACACAACAACCTACCTTTAAATCATATATTTGTACTATAGGAGCTGTTGTCAACAGATATTTCACCGTGCTTTCATCCTCCTCTTGCAAAATAGGATCTTTGTAAAGTTCCCAACAGATGTTATTATAAGTATAATGATGATACTTATAAAAGATCATATACGCATCTTGACCTTGGTCTGGTGTTGAGTCACACACACACACACACACACACACACACACACACACACACACACACACACACACACACACACACACACACACACACACACACACACACACATGCGTATTAAAACATAACCACTATCATCAGTTCAGTGTTGTGCCAATTCCTGACTTCCTTTCATTGGAACAATGTCTTCCTACATCCATTTCTCTAATTTGCCTCTGCTTTTTCAGGAACACAGAATGAATGAGTGCTGTAATGAACATAATGTGCTGAGGAGGTGTAAATAACCCCTCTTTATTCCTCTGTCTTAACACGGACAGGCTCTGTGAGTCAGTAAGGCTTGTTAAAACCACAGTACTGAAGCAGCAGATTCGAAGGAGACTCGGTTTCATGGCCAAGGGCAGTAACTTATGTAGAGACTTTATTCATCGCAACCCCCTGTCCTCCACGTACTAGTGAATTGTTGTTCTTAAACTCAGTTCTTTTGTCTCGTGTAAACGTACAAGATTTGTTGTGTTTAGAGGTCACGGTTACAGATTTTTATCTTCTGACGAGCCATGTTAGCTGTTTCCCCCTTGTCTCCAGTCTTTATGCTACGATAAGCTTGCTGGCTGTGGGCTATGGTCTTAAATCAAGCTTCTTTTTCTACTCTCCACCAGAAAGCGACCAGGCGTATTTCAAACTATTGCTGCAAGATATGAAACTGTCTTTCTGTGGTTTAACAGGCAAGAGTTTAACGGTAACACAGTCAATAAATTTACAGTCCTACATGTGTAGGGTTTGTGGTTTAAGACACACATATAGTGAGGGTTAGTGCACAACATGTTGCTTAGTGTAGTTGAAAACTGTCCATGGTAACCGCAGTGATCTCTCTCTTCCTCTATCTCTCTGTGTCTATCTCTGTCGTGGTGCCTCTCTTTGTCGTGCACTGCAGTGACGTCATAGTTGCCGGGCAACCTCGCGAGGAAAACAGAATCCCTCTCTGCACAGAGGGGAGGCCCCATACGCTTGATTGGCACGTGCTTCTCCCTCTGTGTCTGTGTCACGCTCTCACAGTAAATACATATAGATCTTCCCTTTGTTCCTTTCCCTGTGTGAGTAACATTACTAAGCATGTGCAGCCTGTTAGTATGCCATGGTCTTCCACGTAGTCCAGGACTGAGGAGAGCAGCTAATAGAGGGGAGTGGAGGCATATTGAGGGGTAAAGTAAAAACACTGATTTACTTTTATATGTAGTTGATGTGAGAAATGGTGGCAATATTCTATATTTTTATGCCTCTGCTGTTTATGCCTCGTTTGGGTTGTCCGTCCATCCGTCCATCCGTCTGTGAGTCTGTCCGTCTGTCCATCACATTCTCGTGAAGGAGATGTCTTGAGGGATTTTCTTCAAATTTGGCAAAAACATCCACTTGGACTCAAGGATTTCAGATCAGACATCAGATTTTGGCCATCGAAGGTCAAAGGTCTAGGTCACCGTGACCTAACGTCCATCCCATTCTCGTGAATATGATATCTCAGGAATGCCTGGAGGGAATTTAATTACATCTGGCATAAATATTCACTTGGACTGGCTGAACTGAGACCTAGAATAAGAACTTCACAAAACATGTTTTTTTGGCCATAACTCAAGAATTCATAAGCTAATTATGACAACTTTTCACACAAATGTCTAATAAGATAAAATGATGAAGTGATGACATTTTATTTCCACAAGGTCAAAGGTCAAATACCATGTGGCATCCTAATGTTCTGCAAACACACTTTTCATCACAAATGTTAAATGAGTCTGGACAGACATGGAAGTAAACTGCAACTTGAATGGTTAGTGGAGGCATAAGTGGTATTTTTAGTTTTAATTGTCAGCTGTCATGGCACAGGTAGTAATGTTGTTATCTGGTCTAGAGGAGCTTATTACCAAGAAGCCCTATAGCTATAAGCTATGACAGAAACTAAACCAAACTGCTTCTGTAATAGGGTTATTATTCATTGTCCATCGCTGTCTCAACAATGTTTTCCTTATCAGCAGCAGTCCACTCTCCTCTCTTTTTCCTCTACTGAAGAGTGGAAAATTGGTAGACGTCACATTTAGAAAAAAATGAAAGCAAAGAAAACAAAGTCAAACTAAACTGAACTGACTCCAATAAACAGGAGTATTGCAAGTGGAAGGCTTAGGGAGTAACAGCTCCTTCCATGGAAGTGCAATACAGCAATGAATCAAGTAACCACATACATAGACAGAATAAAAGTTTTTTAAAAAGTAAGATACATCATAACAGTTAGCTCAATAGTCATTTCAAGTTCAACTTAATTGCATTGTTCTTGTCTTCTACATATCTGCTCTGTAAATCATTCGTTGAGTGTTCTCTTCTGAGAAACATCTGAAATCAAAACTGCGAAATTTATTATTTTTAATTCTTTGATTGAGCCCCTTAGTGTTAAATTATTTTGATTATATGCCATTCGGCCATTTGCTTAGTTAGCTGGAGTCGTTATTTTGATGAAACAAATCTAATCTTTCATGAAGCAATAATGTGGCGTTTTATCACAGGCGGAACAGATGGTCACACTGAGCCTGATATTCCTGATATTTTTCCAAAGACCTTAATTTTAATAACTAATTATTACCAATATATTTTAGAAAACGTGTTTAACAGGAACCTAAACTCTTATACTCAAAACAAATAGCTTCACAGCCTCGAAATATGAATCTGAGCATCTACAGATAATGGTCCAACAAGGACATTTAGAGAATATGTTTTTGGTCACAGATTAGAGAAAACAGTGGATTTAACAATGTCAGTTAAACTGTGACAGAAGTGTGCTAGTAGGATTTGCTACTAGCAACATAATGTTTGACTGAAAGCAGCTGATGGTGGCAGAACAGCTACAAACAGGATGGAGAGGTCAGGAAGTATTCAGAGGCAGCTTTAAACATTGTTGGTTTGGGTCTTTTCATGAGATTTGTTTACAAAAAGGAAAAGAAAAACATATTCTTTAAAAGCTGAATGTTATATAGACTGTGTTGTATGGAGAGTTATTTCATGACATCAGTTCATCCCACACAAACCTTTCCCCTTCATGTCTCCTCTATGCAAAGTGCTGTCTTAAACCTGACCACAGTCAAATCATGCCAATCTGTTCTCACATGACAAACTACTGACAAACTGACCATATTTAAAACACACTTGACTCTGTTGTCACGGTTAGGTGTAATTTATTGTTTGTTTCTGTCATTATATATTATGTATTTGTGCTCTGTGACACTTTACTTTCAACAGTGCAGTTAATTTATCATCAACATCATAATTTCTCCTTAAAAGCAAACATTTCACCTCGAAAAACCACAGTCACATGACATATTATTATACAAGCATACCTGTTATCTATCACCAAACATCCATAGACCCAAATGTTATGTCCATAAGTACATTTTCTCTAACTAAATGACTCCAAATAGTTCATTTTGTCCAACCTCACTCCAGTAAAGTGGCTCATATATAAAGCTCAGAATTGTAAGTGTATTGTTTTATGTTAAAACCCTTCGTCAACCTTACTTCTTTCAGTGGAGGACCATTTCTAAAAATACACTTTTATTATTCCCTTGGTGACTTTGACTTAGTCACCCATGCTTTCATCTCTTCTCTCTTGGAACTATGTGTACTTGGGTATCAGTCAAAATTCCTCTCATCTCCCATTTACCTAAAAAGAGCAAGCAAGGATTCTTACTGGAGGCAAGATAGATGATACACTTTAAAAAAAAATACACATTTCCATTCAAGACTGTTGGCAGTCAATCAGTCAGCGGCTCCCACCATTCTTCACTTTAACAATTGAACGTATAAGGTTTCTTTCTGCAGTGAAACATTTATCACTAAAGCACAACTTACAACATCAATGGCAGCTCTGTTTCATGTAAATGTCACAGCATGCACATAACCGGGGCTCTGGAGCTGACATACTGCAGCAAACTCAAGTGCAACAGTTGATAATAATATGATTAGTTATATCTGCTGTGGAAAAATACCTGCTGCCATGAAATTTATGACATATTTGTATCGTCTGTGCAAAATGTGCAAATGGGACATTTTGAGCTTGTTTTTGTAAGCACATGAGTTATTTTGTCAAGAAATCATGATGACCCAATGAATAATTGAATTTGAGCAAACAAAACTCTATTGTGTGTCTTACATCATCCACAAAACCGCAGAATAATAACCTCTAAATTATTTTCTCAACATCCCCGATCAGTTCACTCCAGTTTGCCTGCGGCCTTTCTCAGCCTGACACAGCAGAGCAACAACATTTTTTACAATGATAAATGAACAGTTTTGTCATGAGGTGATGAGGATAAGTTGGATTGAGTTCTTAGGTGTTTCACCTGTTCTACAAGAATAACTGATATTTCTTATAATAAAGTGCAGCTTCAGTTGAAAAATTATGATGGTAGAATTGAGATGTTCTCGAAAAAAAGCACATTTTCCAAATTAAGATGCTATTTCGGTGAGGATGTCTTCTGTGTTATCTTGAGTTTCAGTTTCATGTCTCTAACAGCTGCAGAAATGAAATGGGCTTAGCCATGAAGAAGGAATTAGAATATAAATAAAGTTCACTCGATTACAAACTATAAAGTCTGTCCGATGATTTAACTGGGCCAGTCCTCTTTGTGACAGTCTATGCAGTATTTCCCTCAGTTAGCTGTTTTCCCCTGATCCTCGATGTTCAGACACTCCGCCTCACTTTCTGCTGTAAATCTTTTTTTTGTTTTGTTCGTACTGTGCTGTCATCCTTGTAGCCGCTCTCCCTCCTTCCTCTTCCTCCATAAACCTTCCCTCTCCACCCTGTCAGTCTATTAAATGACTTTACTGATTTTTGCCCTTTTCGTATTTATAGTTTATAATCAGACCAGAAAATGCTGATGATCACCTTAATTTATGCTTCATTGTTTTTCTTCTTGTGTTTGCCCCCTCTCTCTCTTTCTCCCTCTCTCTCTCTCTTTCTCTCTCTCTCTCTCTTTCCAGGTCAGAGACGGTATTTTCTGCTGCAGACCTGCTGAGACGCTGTGTGCCACCTCCGGGTCATGAGGAGTAGTTAGTTATTGTGACAGACAGTCGCCTCTGTGGACATACATCTGACTTGACATTATCTTCACTCAGGCTGGGAGCTGAGCCACATTTAACCATATCACAGTAGACTGAAATCTATTTATTTTTCTATGCTTTTGTTTTACAAATACAAATATACGTAATGCATGTATGACAAATTCAGTACTTGGAGCCTCTACGCAATATTCAGGACGTGAAAGCATTGATCCCCGGCCTCAATTCAACTACACCTTTCAGCTAAACCCCCTCTGAGTTCAACATATTCATCCCCAGTTTTCTTCCTCCACCTCTACTAGTGTGGCTTCAGTTATTTAGTTTTTTTTCACATCCCGCGTGCTCCTTAGGTGCTTTTTGTGGAGAAGCAGAGATGACATCCCAAAACCTCTTGCCTCAGTCTTGTTACACAACCTGACCCAAGGATAACCATCAACCCCCCTAGTGGCACTTTGTGGACCGACTCATTCCCAGACACGCAGCTTCGCCCCCTGGCCTCAGGCAGTATGGGAGACGGGAGCTGGGTATGTTTGAGCCCAGCTGAGTTTAGCCAGCTGCAACAGTACAGCGAGTGTGAGTACCCACGTGACTCAATCGAGATTTTTGTCCTTGTTTGTGTGCATGGAAGATTGTGGTATGGATGATGTGTTTCTGTGTATGCGTGCATCTGTTCACAAAGCTTAATTTGCGAGAGAGAAAAAAAATCATGTCTGTCAAAGGTTTCACAAAACTGCTGGCTAACAAATGCATCAAATAGATGTAAGGCAGCCACAAATGTCCCTAACAATCTTAGCACATTTGTATCTTGAATGCATATTGAGTTCAATTTAAATAAATTGACTGAAAAGTGTTTTCAATGACCTAAAATCAGTCAGTTACAAATGATTTTACTTTTTCTTTTAGGGCTACTTGCATTATTAAGTTCCCCCCTCTTTGTGTGTTAAAATATTCTTCTTATCTCACATTATTAGTCATATTTTCTCATTTTCATTGTTATGTATCTGATAATGGCCATATTTTCATTTGTCTGGGCTACGACATCTAAAAAAAACTGATTGGAGGTCAAAGGAATCATCTAAAGTTTGTTACTTTTTGTCATTTTTAACCACTTGACTCCTATCAATCTACTGGTGATATTGTTCATGTCTGGGACTCTAACTTTTATAGGTTGAGTTACAAAAGCAAACACTGGACAAGGACTCGGGCCTGGATGATTGTGTGACATTATTCTTCCATGTTTTTTCACTGAAAACCTCAAAGCAGGATGAGCCGTGTGGCAAGCAACACATTTGTTAGTCAAAAGAGCATCTGTCCTCCTGATCCTGGTGGCTTCTGTCCGTCATTGTGGATGGATGATGAATAGAGTATTACTCTTTCATGTAAGCCGTTCTGTTGAGGAATTAAACAGTCATGTATGAATCATTCTTTTATAGACCCATGTTAAGTGAAAGCACAAAGTTCTGATAAAATTCATCTTGACTTTGTGGATTTAAATGTGTGTGTGTGTGTGTGTGTGTGTGTGTGTGTGTGTGTGTGTGTGTGTGTGTGTTTGTGTGTGTCAGTAACAAAGGTCTGCAGCAGAAATTAGAAGTGGAAATTAGACGTAGTTGCACCAAGAAGAATTCCCTTGTTGATTTGGGAACACACTGCATTTCAATTTGTTTTTGGATGAGTGTGTGTATGTTACACCTGGGTCAGTAGTGTAGGACAACATGCACCGTCATAATAAAAATGATATACAACATATACACTGATCAGCCAAAACATTAAAACTACTGACAAGCAAAGTGAACAATATTGATTATCTCGTTAAAATGGCATCTGTTAAGGGGTGAGATATATGAGGGCAGCAAGTGAACAGTCAATTCTTGAAGTTGATATGTTGAAGCAGGAAAAATGGGCAAGCGTAAGGGTCTGAGAGGCTTTAACAAGGGCCAAAACGATCAGGTCAGAGCGTCTCCAAAACGGCAGGTGTTTTGAGGTCTTTCTGGTATGCAAAAGTGGTCCATGGAGCAATTGAAGAAGGTGGCCTGGTCTGATGAATCACGTTTTGAAACCTTGGGTCTTGACATTCATGTGGATGCTATCAACCTATCATCACCCGTCATTGATAGACATTACAATAATATTTCATGTACATTGTACTCACGAAACAAACATAATATATTAAATAAATGTTTGTTTTTGGCAAAAATGTACCACCCGAAGCCTTGGTATCACCCCCCTCTGCTTACATTAGCAGTGAATTGCAAGTGTGGAGGGGATGCACCAAGGTAAATACTTCAACAGTTTCATTAAATATAGTCATGGTTTGAAAACGAAAAGACAAAGAAAAGAAAGACAAGAAAGAGAACTGAAAGGTCGAAAACATTTTTCACAAAAAGGCGGGTTTAGTCTGTCTCTCTGTAAGTGTTGGAAATGAACCTGTTAGGTAAACTTAGGCCACAGTGAAACAAGCTAACGTTAATGCTAGTTTTGCTCCCATAACATTACTGCTAATTTCTTCACAGAACACACTGAGTAGTTGCATTTCACTCCTCTTTTAGCAGGTAAACTTTTAGCAAGCTATTGATACTAAGTCATTTGTCCCTGCTCCTGGTGCCAGGTAGCTCTGTCCCCCCATAATAATTAACCCTAACCCAGCCCCACTCCCAACTGAAGAAGGAGGTGAGTAGCATTGTGTTGAATTGGTAGTAGATATACGTGGTAGAAAAGTCAACTTTTTGTGCATTATATAATTTTATAGATGATAATTTATTGAAGAGGTTAACATATATTTAAGTTTATATTTATTTTATGTTATTCATTAATGTTAAGAGAATTTTCCATTTAAGAATTTTAACATTAAAATTACATTTAGCCTGTAAAAGACAGTCTAAAGCACATTACCTACATAGGGTGTCAGTCATACAGTCTTAAGGGTACTTCAGGGAATTTCATTATATGCAGAATGCTGCATGCATGTCTGCACAGTGTTATTCACAGCTCAATGTCAGTTTATATTATACTGTTAGTATTGGACTACAAGAGAGTTGCAAGCCTGTACAGGTAGAGTTATTTAAAGCTCTGAATGGGTCGGTTTGGTTTGTGGTTACAGCAGTTGCACATGGTTGGCGTGACCTGTGCCTCGTGGTGGAGTCCCATGTGATATCTTTTCATGGGGCCCAAAATCCCTGGCGGCACCCCTAACACGATAAAGTAGGTTACTTTAAAGTTGCTAAATGGCTCTGACATAACTGTTTTAAACTTTAACATAAATGAACGTCGGTTAGGTGAGATAGGAATCGTACCAGCACTCTGTGTAAGAGACACTATACAGCAATGATCACCAATCCTGCTCCTGGAAAGCTATGCCCTGCATGTTTTAGGTATATCCCCACTGTAACAACCTGATTCTAATTATTAACTCGTTATCAAGCAGCTGAAGCTTGTCAAAGGGCTTGATAACAAGTTAATAATTAGAATCAGGTGTGTTAGAGTGGGGAGATACCTAAATGTCTCCAGGAGCAGGGTTGTTGATCACTGCTATACAGTATATGAGACATAAAGATATACCATAAGAGATTTTTACCATACTGTTAACTTGCTGGATTAGCCAAAGCAACATTAGTCATCTTGTTTTACCCATTTAAGTGTCTTAATTGATTTTCCTGGAAAGTTACCCTATAACTTCAATCATGGTATTGTTTTATCCTAACATAAAATTACATATGTGACAGAAGATTTTATATCACCCATTCTTAATTTCAACACTTCCACTGGCATACAAAATAAACCAGAGCAGCAGCAGAAGTCCAGCAGAGGATGAGTCATTTTGAAATGTACAGTTATGGGTTTTATTGGGGTTATAGGACTTTACCTGCGCTGCAGGTCGTGTTTTTCTTACTTCATACACACCTAACATCAACATAAATTCTCTTGCACTTTTGCTGATAAAGTTCATCTGCCATCTGTTAGCTTGTATATTTAATATCCTACTAATAAAGCAACTTAATTATACTGTAAGAGGTGTTTTCACTGGAAAGTCAACTTAACGGAGGGTGAACAGAGAAGTATTTGTTGTATCTTTGGTACAAAACCTGTTTTTAATAGC
The DNA here is from genome assembly GCF_963691925.1 of Scomber scombrus. NCBI lineage: Eukaryota > Metazoa > Chordata > Actinopteri > Scombriformes > Scombridae > Scomber > Scomber scombrus. The sequence continues at coordinate 6,865,377 of NC_084982.1, read as the reverse complement.
CTACCTTTAACACTTCTTACCCTTAATTTCACACAGTGCCACCAGCTAATCCTATATGCCCCTACAATGTTTGCATACATCTTCTATTTACTGTAACACTATAGTAGTGCTGCATACATAGACGAGGAGGCAACCAACCAACAGCTAAAATGTCTTCTTTTTTTTCCCCTGTAACGTCTGTGACCATGACTAACCACAAGTGATGAGGGTCTATGAATACTTGTTAGTTTACCAGTCACTACACACAGACTTAAATTCATTGTTGTATTTTTATGTCTTTTGACAAGTGAAACCAGATTTACAAAAAAACCCAACAACTACTGGTATTTTAAACAACAGAAACAAGAGACAGCAAGCAGACCTAACCTTAAAACACACACACACACACACACACACACACACACACACACACACACACACACACACACACGAAAAGCCGAAGTCAGCCACCACTTGTGTCATTAATTAATCAACTTCTTGCTAGTTTCCCCCTGATTGATTTCCTTCTGCTTTTGCTCACTTTCTTGTTCTTTGTCATGTCACCCAATTGTACATTTATCTCACTCTGAAATAGCCCACGTTATTTTAGAATTGCTTATTGTGTGTGTGTTTTTGTTTGTTTTGTTAATTTAAAAGGAATGAAATGAGTATGAAAGCGGCCCAGGACAGAAAAAAACAAAACCTAACCCTCTCCCCATTCTTGTTGCTGACACTGTGGTCCAGTCAGATTTTTGCTTTATGAACACTCGGTAGCACTCGAGAAGGATTGTAATCAAAACATGACAGATGTGCACAGGCCCCTGCAGGATGGGAGGATCTTATTCTTACTGATGGTGATGAGAGGAGAGACAGGAAGGCTTGTGTGTCAGCAGCCAATCAATCAAGGACTTAATGAAGGACACTGGCTGTGCTTCATTTAGAGACATGAGTATATGAGGGAGTAATACTGTTATAAAGCCATGTAATCAAATAGAGCAGAAATGATCAGCAGATTCATTGATTGCAGTTTGGTAATTGTATAATTGTTTGATTACTTTTTCATGCAAAAATGCTGCTGGTTTTAGATCCTGTCTAATAAAACAATACAAAACAATCTCAAGATGTTACCCTGGCCTCTCGAAATCTCCAATGAGCAGTTTTCTTTTTTCTGATGTTTCATAGGCCAAACTACGGATCAGTTAATTGAGGAAAATAATCAGCAGGTTAATCAATAAAAAAAACATCGCTCCTTGCAGCCCGATTTAATCAGTCAGAGCTGAAATATTGAGTTGATTAATCAATGAGTCGTCGATATTTGCTGGTTCAAGCTTCTCAAGAATGTACTGCTTTTCTCTGTTGTATAAAAATGTTAATGAAATAGCTTCAGGTGTTGGACTGGTAGTCGATGAGTTGTGTGATGGATACTTAGCACAGTTAATTTGATTAATTAATAAGATAATCTACATTGACAGTGAAAATACTTATTATTTGACCTATAAACAATTAAAAAACCTCTGTTTATACTGGCTGAAGCTGAATGGACAGCTGTGTTTTCATTGGTAAAACATGGCTGCTTTTGGGACATTGTGAGATATATAGAGCACATTAAGTTGCTGATGTTCGTGGGGCATTTGATGGAGATTTTGCCTCTGTTTTTTTGTGCCTCACTAATCACACTGGCATAAATTTAATGCAGGAAAGTAGACTGCACTTTTTTTGCACATAATATGCTCTCTAATCATATTTCTCCCATCTCACCTAAGAACCTAAACTCTCTCTCACTCTGTCACTCCCTGTGTCATTGTGTAAACATCTAATGCATGGCTGGAATAGGAAAGTATTACAGGCTGCAAAGCTGCCGAGCACTAAAAATAATGAAGTGAGGTGTCATCTGTAGTCGATTATGAGAGAGCTAACACGATTGGTGAAATCAGGTCTTGAGTGTGTGTGTGCACAAGTGTGTGTGTGTGTGCGTGTGTATAATGGCGTCTGTGTGCTGATCTGCCCATGCGCTTGTGTACATTTGTCCCCTGTAATTTGTTTGACAGGTGATGGAGGTGGGAGGAGGTCATTACAGTTAGTGCTCTGTACCGAGGCTCTGTGTGTGTGTGTGTGTGTGTGTGTGTGTGTGTGTGTGTGTGTGTGTGTGTGTGTGTGTGTGTGTGTGTGGTGGAGAGGTCTATGTGTGCATATGGATATGGGATTAGCATCCAAAAGTGAGAAAGACACCATGTTCCCCTTTTTCCTTTTAATTAACAGGGTGACTCACAGGCTTAGCTCAACTGATGCAGCGCTTCCTAGAACAGATGAGTATTTATTAGGCCATTTGCTAATAAAATGCACCATGCTAACTCACTTCTGAGTATGGCCTGTGTGCAAAGGAACGTTTCTACTGATGGAAAAGACTAAGAAAACAAAAATACACCAGGTGTGCATATATAGTCAGATGGGGGCCCCTTTTCTTAAAAACGCTCTACTGAGTATGCTGCAAGGTTTTCATGAAGCGAGCCAAGTGTATCAAAGCAAATACATTTCAGTAAATGTAATAACAACATTCTGTTTTCCTCTCTTTCCTCCTCAGACTCTACAAAGAAGCTAAAGGATGTACTGGAGGAGTTTCACGGCGAAGGAGTCCTCTCCAAATATAACCCCGAGCAGGTGTGTCTGTGCCACAGTTCTCTCCTCCGTTGTGATTTATGTGCTTTTATCCTTTTGTTCTGTATCCGTCTCACAATCAGACTCTGACGCAGCTACCGTCTGAGCACACACAAACACGCTGTGATCTTAGACGCTCATTAAGTTAAGATTCAGTGTAATATCGATCAGCAAAATGTTCAGTCATTCCCTTTTTACCCTTTTAGATAAAGGCTGCGGTGGACATGCCCTCAGATTCAACTTAAGCACCTGACATCAGCATATGTGCTGATGGTTGGTGCAGACTTTTTTATACTGCCGCCTGGACTTTAAACAGTCTCTTTGTCTCCAATATATCTATGCATCACAATCTAAGCTCTTTTAAATGACCCATTTCTACATGTTTGTGTAGATTCAGTGTGAGTCATTAAAGGAAAGTATGAGTATATTTACAGTCGTAAACGAAACATTGCATACATAGTTTTTGGGGGGTTTTGTCTTAATTTTGGTTTTTTTTTTGGTGTAAAGCAGTAGTTTAAAATGGACTGATGTGCATTTACTTGATAGGCTCATTGACTGACAGCTCTTGCAGGATTCATTGTTGTTTTTACAGCAGAAACACTGTATATGAACTTATAATCTTGAACATCCTCCCTCTTACTGTGCATCTGTGCTGTGTGGGAATAAATCCAAGCGAAAAACAGACTGATTACAAAACCACAATAATCAGTTTCAGCTGGTGTGTTTGGATTGGTATTATCACCACGCCATTTTTGTTTTTTTCCTGACATGGGGACGTGCTGCTCTGATAAATGATCACAATCAGAACGTACAATGTTACCACTCAATTGTTGTCACCTGCTGAGCTGAGTCACAGCTGATGCACATCGTTATCAAGTAAGTCACTAGGAAACAAATAGCTGCGTCACTCCTGATAAACATTTTTGTATCATGACTCACAATGTTTTTCTACACTGGTTATGACAATCCCAAAAAAAAGATATAATAACAACAGGAGTTTTGAGCGGGTGAATTTTTCAGTTTTGTTTGACATTACACATTTTAGCACATTTTGAATGGACAGTTAGACATTTTTTCACCTACACATCGCCACAACCACATTTTCTGAGCTGTGCAGTTTTCAGCTGCTCCAATAGTAAACTTCAAGTGAAATCTACCCTCTACACCATGAAAATGGGCTTTGGGAATACTTTATTCTTATAATAAAAAAGGTAAGAAAAATGGTAAATTCAATTCAGGGAAAAGAACAAAATGAGGTGGCACTATTTAATGTTTACACTACCCCTGGAAATGATATGTCTTGATTAAGAAAGCTGTTTGATTTGATTGGAGACTTTTATATTCTTCTTAACCCTTTATTAGATACAGTCAATAGGAAAAGAAGATGGAATGCTACTGAAAACTGTAAAGACCTGGGACTGATTAAAGTATGGCGGTTCCGTGCATGGATCAGATCCAGGATACACTTTTTATTCTGCGCAACACACAGTCCGTTATTCTATTTCCTTATGTATAACAAGGATGTACACAGATTGAAAGATTGTAGAATAGACCAGAGGAACCTTTGAGACCACTCTGGGGTTTATCTAATGTTACATTAGATGGTAAACAGCGAAAAACATGTTCAACAATCCCACTTTTAGAAGTTGGAGACAGACCTAGATGTATATTTACAGGAATTGATAATGTAGAGGTAAATTGTAGTGTATTATGGGATGCAGCCAAAGCTGTTCTCAGGGGGAAGATAATAGCCAGAGCAGGATGGCCGTTTGGGAAAGATAAAAGCCCAAAAATTCTCAAGACTGGAGGAAAAATGAAGAGATCTACAACATGCACACATTGTTAAGAAAGATCCCTCTATAATACACCAGATAAGAAATGTCAAGCAGGAAATAGATAATATACTAAGTGAGGAAGTTGAGAAAAACAACGTTTATAAACTTATATGGTTAGAGACCCTGTTACAAATAAGACAGTCAGTCCAGGTTAATAGACACACAGCAGCTGAATTTCTGAATTCCTTAGAACTAAAGACATTAAGTAAAGAAATTAATGATGAACTTGTCTAACCAATGACAATGGAGGAAATAGGTAAAGCTATTGCTGAGCTGAACACCAACAAGTCACATGGTGCTGATGAGTTCCCCCCCAGAAATCCATGACAGAACATCTGCTCCCTTTGCTGGAGACCTGTTTTAATTATGTTTTAAAAGCCCCCACCCCAAGACAAACTGTAAAGGATGTAGATCCATCAATGTCTTAAACACAGACTATAAACTGTTAGCCGCCATCTTAACAAAGCTAGAAACGGTAATGCCTTTGTTAATAAATAAGAACCAAACAGGATTCATAAAAAAAAAGACCAACTCCAGACAATATAAGAAGAGCCTGCATATTATTGAGCAGATTAATGAGGAAAAAGTTAGCTCTATTGTTCTCCGTTTAGATGCTTTTGACTTGGTTCTATTTACATACATGTTGTAATGAACAAATTTGGCTTTTTATATGATCGTATTTGCCTTTTTCTTGCTGTCTTTTATAATGTGAAAAGTGTTCATCAATAAAAAGTAAAAAAACAAAAGGCATTCATAAACGATACAATTCTAATTCAGAAGGGGCTGATTGGCCATATTGATCAGTGCGTACGCCTGTGCTTTCACTGTCTGCGATAATGTTCTCAACTCTGCTTTGCAGTCATGGTGTCACAGAAATCAGCCAGTGGTTGAGTCTATATATGCATATGATTTTATTTTTTTATGATAATGACACATTTCGTCCTCCTCCTCCAGGCATTTCTGTCATCTCCACATGCATTATATTTTCCTTTTTATTTTCTTCTCTCGCTCCTCGTCATTATCACCTCCACTTTGCTGCAAGCTCTTCTTCTGTATTTGTGAAGACGTGACTAACGGCCCGGCTGGACGTTTGGCACCATAGGAACCAGACTTAATGTTCACGTAGTCTGTCTGAGACTGGAGTGTCACCTGGCGCCACGATGACCACTGTGGCCCTGCCTCTGCTATTCGTCAATGTGTGTGCGCGCGTGTGTACCTGCAATGAGTCATCAGTCGGTTTTACCAGCTGTAGTGGAATCTACTCAGCCAGTTGGTGACAAAGGAAGACCTGTCTTTCTTCCCACTCAGCGCCCACACTAGTCGTCAGGCCACACTGAGGAGGATAGATGGGGGAAAAAAGCAACATTGATTGACACGCTAGTCATTAGCGTTGGGGTTTCTCCATTGAACAGATTAGCACACAAGCGTAGCACCATAAATTTGGATGATTGATGAGCGACTGACAGACTGGGCCCATACATTACAGCCACAATGCTCCATCAGACCTGACAGATTTATCATTATACGTTCAGCTGAGCTCTCCGTTTGCCGCATAAATGATGAGGCCACATAAAACCTTTTTTTATTGGTCAGACATGTTCAACATGAAGCAGTTAGAAAGCATGTAGAAATGACTCCTGGGTTTTTAACTGGGTGATATACAAGAGATGTTGATCTGCTAGGAAGATGTTAGAATGAACTACCTGTTGTATTGAAAGGGTGGTCAAAGAGAATCAAACAGAGAAAAACAAAGACTTTCCGCCTGGTGTGGCGCAGGGTGTGTTATTGTGGCCTATCCAGGGTGGAAAAGTAGGGAAATTATTAGTGTTTATTCCAAACTTTAACAACGGTTGAAAATCTGATTTAAAAGAAAAAAAAAATCCATGTGAAAATCAATTCATAGAAACGTTCTATATAAAAGCACAAATACTATTTCTTTGACAGACTCTGGTACATGGTCCGCAGCATTCTCTCTTATTTTATTTCTGTTTAGTGATGCTTTTTTTATTTTTTACTTGTCCTTTTTGCAAGAGCATCAGGTTCACTATAAACTATAGTTACAACTACGCAGCAGCGAGACATAAAATCTTTCCATTTTCCAAAATAATAAGCTATATTTAGCACACCAAGGATCCAGGTTCATATTTGTTCATGTCTGGCTTAGTTCCTTCTCGAACTGGCAATGTGGCTCATCACAAATGACATTTTCATCTTTTCAGCCTAGCCTGATAACATCGTACTTCAGACAGATCTACTCTGCTCATCTGCGATCCAGACAGGACAGTCGCCTCCGTAGTCCTACCTTTTTAATGCCAAAAGAAAGTCAATCAGATCACTCTGGCAGCCCTCCTGAAATGCAAAGAGATGAAATGAACCAAGTAAATGTGCCATAGCTGCCCTTGGGACATATTTACAGATTGGCAGCCTTGAACGTGAGCCCACTCACAAAGAAAATAACCGTCGGTTAGACTTTGGGCTAAACGTGTTTTCTTCAGGGACGAGAATTTCCACAAATCCATCTGGGTATACTTTCAAGGCAATCTATCAAAATATCAACACAGTTTTTTGTGGGTTTTATATCCAGTGAATCTGAAGATGTATGTGAGAACAGCTGTGTGTGTGTGTGTGAGAGAGAGAGAGAGAGAGAGACATGCCCTAATGTGAATGTGTGTTTTCTATGGCATGTGCACACATTTGTCTGAACTTGCCGTGCTACACAATGCGAAGCAAATTAAAGTCTTGTGGTTTGTTTGGCCAAATAAGGAGAAGAGAGTGATATGAATAATGTCTGGCGAGCTCTGGGAGCTCTCGGGGTTAGGTCAACAGTGTTGAGCCGCGGGAGGATCCTCATCACGGTGTGTTCTCCTGTGACGGGCGTCAGTTACAACAGCTCCAAACCCGCCGGACAAAAGCATATTAGAAGCATATTTCCACTCTAAGGCTTGACGTGAGAAAGGGATCAGCTTCATTTTGTCCTATTTTGGTGCGAAGTAAACGTTCCCCGAGAGGAAAGGGGTTCAGTCTGACCATACGGCCTCATTATGTTTGTTTGCATTTACTTTCACCTGAGCTGTTTAAAACATGAGAGGAAATCTTCACCACAAGAACTGATTTAGCAAACAAATGGCACTAATATGCTTCTTCTGGATTCATGTATTCAACAAATTGTTTAACCAGACTCACATGAGAGTACAATTTATTTGTTTAGGTTAAAAGAGAGGTTAAGTAATACTGACATGTAAGAATATGTTCTGAGAGCAGTAGTTCATTCAGTTCATGCTACAGTGTGATGGTGTGGTCAGTCATCACGTCATTTACTGTCTTGAATATTTTTGGGTTTATTGACGATAACTGAAAATAGCGAGCAGACCTTTAATAAGGTCCTGGATGCCGGTGGTGAAGGAGAGATGGAAAGACAGATAATGGGAGTGATTTGTGTGTGGCTTCAGAGATGTAGAGATGTTAACTGATAATTAAATGGAAAAACTTGCTTAAAGGAAAAAAATTAATAGATTCCAAAGTTCAATGTTTTTATCAAAAAGAACAAAAAAAAAGTGCTAACATCCTGATCAACCAACTCTAGCTACATAACAGAACAAATATACTTAAAATAACACCATAAATACAATAATTAAACTATATACCACAATAAAATCTGTTAAACATGTTAAATAGGAATAAAATATGAAGAACAGATAGGGACGTATAGATTGCATAATGTGGCGACTTGAGATCGCAGGAAAAGCACAGGTGTAACTCCTAGTATTAAAGCTCAATGTGACAACCTTTTCATAGTAGCATATTACTACAACACTGTGGTCAGTGTGGTTTTTATTCTACTTTTAAACAATGAAGAGAAAATCATTACTTTCCATGTGTTTTTCAGTCTTCTGTGGTTTGAACATAACGCCCTATTTGTTACCGTCTAATGTCATCAAAAGTGTTCCACACCATTAAGAGTTTTACTGGTTGCTCTGTTTATGTGTGATATGTAAGTAAGTGAAGCTGCAGCATGCACAATGCCAGGATCCTGGATCTGGTTCACCAAATGCTAAATAACCATCATTAGTTATATCTTTGTCTGACCAAAAATCTGCCGGAACAGGTTTATTTAAAGTCTTCTGCATCATACTGTTTATTTGATGAATCACTTTTAATCTGAAGTCAGAGTATGTGGTAAAGGCTTCCTTTTGGGGATTTTAAGGGGTTGAATTGTGCAACCAGATAGCTTCAACCTTTTCAGGTTCAGGGATGAGCTTGTTTGGGCGAGTGTGGCACAGTCTCTGCAGAAATGGGGAGGAGGGTCAGCCTGGTCTGACACACTTACCAATATATAGCTAACCCCTTCTCTTCTTCTACCCACCTCTGCCTCACTCCTTCCTCCTCCCTCTCCTCTTCATTGTTCCGACTGTTAAACAGCAGCAAGACGTTCTCAACCAAGTAAGCCTCAGCCCGGTGGGCTCTGCATGCTGTGTGGTGTCTGTGTCAGCAGACTGCATGCGCATTCTGTCCACTAACATAACATAACACCGCCTTATCCGCTACAGATGGTGTACGGGGGAAATGGTGGAAAAGGCCAGAGTTCATTGGGTTGTTGAGTTGAGTTCAGTGCCACTATGTACGCACCACATGCATCTGTGAGTGGCAGCCGAGGGAGTGGGAGTGGGAGGGGGTGGGGGTTTTCCAGGAGGTAAATGGAAGAACAATTAACAACATACATCTATGTATTCAGCATTACAACTCAGGAATGTTGATAGAACATGATTTGCTGTTTATATTTTATTCTTTACATCGTGTCTTTTTTTTCTTTCTTTTACGTCATCAGGCCTTCCAAGCAGTGAGGGGTTTTTTTTAAATCTTGATGCAGCTTCCAGCACTTCCACTCTGCCCTTTCTAACCTTACAGACATATTCTGTGCCGGTCAGCTGACTGGTCAGACAGACTATGTGATTATGACATTTAACTGACCTTCAAACTTGGAGCAGGGAATGTTTTCATATTAGTGGCTTAAAACAATATTTTCATTAAGCTGCTATTTTTATAAAAGTATTGAATTTCCACACCATATCAAGGCTGCAGACTTTCACACAGAGGGCAGCTCAACTTGAAGTCCATCACATTTTTCCTCTTTACTCGTTGTTGTAACAAATGAATTGTCCATCTGTGATTTGATGTCAACTTCACTCACATGTGTAATTAACTGGTTCTGTTAACCTGCATTTCCCTTTTCTGTCCTCTGCAGCCCATCGACTACGAGGGTTTCCAGCTCTTCATGGCCACTTACCTGGAGAATGACATCCCAGAAGAATTGTGTCAGCACCTCTTCACCTCCTTCAAGAGCAAGACAGGAGGCTGCTCTCCTGATCAGTCTCGTGCAGGAACGAGCTTACTGGGTAGGCTGTTTTCTTAGCTTTGATCAGTACTGATCACATAATTTAACATGTAATCTATTACATTTTGTCAAAATTCTTTTTGGTTATGTTTACAACACAGCAAGGTGTTTAAAGTTCTTTTAACTCTGACTAAAGTAGTAGCACTGAAACACATCTTCATCTTCAGGGTATTGTAGGTCATCAGCGCCTTGATCTGGGCAGTATCTTAACTGTGTGTACATCCCAACACCTTTATCTGGTCATTCCTTGTTCCGAGCTCAATCACCATCATGAAGGACGTTCCAATTCCCCTTTTACTGCTTTGAGGAGCCAGAAGGGATCCCTGAGGAGGCTTGAACAAGGACACATGAGAGTAGCCTTTGGAGAATGCTTTTACCATATCGACACATCCTCTACTCGATATGGGTTAGCGATTGGACACTGCAGCTGATCAGACTGCTCCGATACTGCTCTGATGACAAATAACAGAACCAGAGCTCAAGTTTTAGATTTTGTGTGTTTTCTGACTCACAATTATTAGATCTGTATTAACAAAATAGGTCTGTTTAACAAAATAACTATAAGTAACTTAATTATAGTTGTTTATGAAACATTATTAAGATGTTTCTTTTCATGATATGTCATTTTTCCTTTAAATCTGAATCTGAATAATATGATGATTAACTGAATTACGTTACATGTGAGGCTGAAAATCCCTGTGCGTTGCATAGAAACTATAGTGTCAATCAGAGATACATTTCCATAATTTCCACTTTCCCCAAAACATTTGGGCTTGTAATCATAACCTAGATTATTAAATAATGAATTGACAATCAGAGTATGAATAACTGCAGAGGGAATTTTCTACACATCGATTTGTATTAATGTGCAGATGCAGTTTATTCCAAATCATCAAAAGTAATGGCATATCTTCTCAAGCCAAGTGACAGCTGATCCAGATGTGCTGCCATCTTCAGAGACAGACGTCGCTTCAGGTGATGGTTGAGAGGAAAGGAAGTCTCATTCATGTTGGTCATGTTTCCTTGTTTCCTCTATCTTTGCATCTTCATCGGGAGAGGTTAAGATGCAAAGAAAAGGCGCAAGTAGAGAAACATGGACACAATTAAGAGAATTGTGATGTGCCCTGTGTCTGCCTCCGCTCTTCCATGTGAGTGCTGTGTGGGCTCTGGCAGTGGGCTCTGCCTGTCTGCTCCTCACTGCAGAGCAGCTGAGGGGACAGATGGACTGTCGAGTTAGAAATCTATTTCTGTGGTCTTATGCTTGCGAAAGTAAGAAGCAACAAGTGTAGTGAACTGAAATGTGAGTGTATGCAGGAGAGTCCCAGTCAGTCTGTTAGCTTCTTTGTGATGTCCCAGGTTTGATCATCAGGTTTGAACATCATTTCCAGCAATTCTGCTCACACTACAGTATGTGCCATCATTCTAGTGTAACTTCACTGTAAATGAACCAATAACTGCAGTAATGCCATTTAAATCACATTTGCCACACACAGTGATGGGTGTGTTATATTGGATGATGACAGAGGCTTCAATCAGATCAATCCTTACTTGTTTTCCACTGTAATGTACTATATTAACTATGCTTTTGCATGATGGGTGGAGTGTTAGCTATGTTTGTCCTCAGAAATGACCTCTACACATCCGCAAGGTAATTCAGCATATGAATGCTGGGAGTTGAGGCTACTGAGTTTATCAGGATGTGAAGTAAGGTCAGAGGAAGACAAATGCCGAAAAATTGATACAGTGCTGCCATGTTTAGTTATATTCACATTGTGTAATATGGTTAATGAAAATATTATTGTTTTTGCCAGGACTGAAATGTAGTGGCTGTAATGTTATATAATTTTCCCTTTTCTTTGAGACTTGGCACACAAAAGCATGAATAATGCTGCTCACATCATGGCTGATAAGCTTATGAGTTGGCAAAAAGCAAGAACACCACAAGTGACGTGTGTATGAAGAATCCCCCTTCAGCATTTTGTAAAAACACATTCAAAGCTTGAAAGGAAAACACATTGGGGAGTTCACCGGCTGCTGTGGATTCTGTTGCTGCTACGAAGTGTTTGGGATCAAGTTCCTCAAGGGGAGCCAGCTGATAGAGCCTGCACTGCCACCTGGTGGTAGTCTTGAAATAAATGACTAGTGGTCAAGTTATTTATCTTCCAAAGTGTTTTATTAATGGAAGAAGTTTGACTCTCATTTCATCATAATTTTTCATCTGGTATAAGGAAGCTGTGATGTCAAAAGCTCCCAGTCAAAGGAAGAAGATTAAATATAACTTCCAGTTATGCTGTTTGAACAACATTAGAGGAATGCTTTACTATGCTTTATATGCTTCTTTGTCTTATGTCTCTTTAATATTTTCCTCCTGTACCATGGCATATAATAGAAGCCTCTATGTGGTCCATTTAGGATGTAGAAAAACATTTGCTTTCTGCTCTTGACACTAATCAGAGGATTCGAAATAGGGCTGATATTCTGGTGTGCTCACTTACTGTAATTCAGCTTGTCTCCTAATAATTTTCTCCTCAATAAGTTCTTTTAATCTTGCAGCCATACAGTAATTATCTGTTCTCAAATAGCATATACACAGATCAGCCAAAACATTAAAACCACTGACAGGCGAGCGAATTACATTGATTATCTTGTTAAAATGTCACTTGCCAAGGGGTGGAATATGTGAGGCAGGAAGTGAACAGTCAGTTCTTGAAGTTGATGTGTTGAAAGCAGGAAAAATGTGCAAGCAAAAGGCTCTGAGAGACTTTGATAAGGGTCAAATTGTGATGGCTAGATGACTGGGTCAGAGCATGTCCATAACGGCAGTTCTTGTGGGGTCTTCCCAGAATGCAGTGGTCAGTGCCTACCAAAAGTGGTCCAACGAAGAACAACCAGTGATCCTGCGACAGGGTCATGGTTGCCCATGGCTTATTGATGTGGATGAAGAGCGAAGGCTAACATATATGGTCCCACAGAATAGCGGGTAGCTCTAATTGCTAAAAAAGTGAATGTTGGCTATAATAAACGGACATAACACACAGTGAATAACAGTTTGCTGTGCATAGCTGCAGACCGGTCAGAGTGCCCATGCTGACCACTGCCCAATGCCCACTACCGAAAGCACCGACAGTGGGCATATACACATCAGAACTGGACCATGGAGCAATTGAAGAATATGGCCTGGTCTGATGAATCACGTTTTCTTTTACATGATGTGGATGGTCAAGTACGTGTGAATCTTTTACCTGCTGAAGAGATGGATTCAAAACACTATGGGAAGAAGTCAAACTGGCTAGGCAGTGTGACGTTCTCAGCAATGTTCTGCACATTCATGTGGATTTCACTTTCCCTGATGGGCCCTGACAAACTGCAAAAAAATGTTCAGGAATGGTTTGAGGAACATGACAAAGAGTTCAAGGTGTTGCTTTGGCCTCCAGATTCGATAAAAACAGTTCTGATCCATGGAGACTATACCTCACAACTTACAGGACTTAATGCTAATGTCTTGGTGCCAGATACCAGAGGACTCCTTCAGAGGTCTTTTCAAGTCGACGGGGCAGAGCTGTTTTGGTAGCATAAGGGGGATCTACACATTTTTAGGCTGGTGGTTTTAATGTTTTTGTTGTCAGTGTATACAGGACATCGCAATACTCTTTCTTGCCTGATCTCTCCACTTCACTCACTCCTGCTGCGTCTGCTGCTGTCTTTTTTTTCTTCCTTGAAATGTTGACTGACTGCAGAAGCTCGTTCCATTGACGCAGGCATCTCTATTCAGACTGAAGTGGCCTGTGCCCCCATTACAGGTACCAGAGTTGACTGACTGATGTCGTCTTAATGGGACAGGAGTCCTGCTGGCTATAACCTCCTGCTCCCTTGTCTGTGTTCTGTTGTTGTGTTGATGTGAGTTCATGGTATTTTGCCTGTGGATCAGTGGATGACTTGATGGTATTTTGGCTTTGTGAAGTACTTCTGTAAGGTTTTGACGTCACTGTTTCCTGTCTCTCAATGCATCCTGAATTTTTGTATTTGGGTTGATGTTGTGAAGCTGTATTCGTTTATGTTGCCCCCTTACAATGCAGCAATACCTAAATTTACCAATTGTTGCTGTATTTAACATCCCATCCCTCTCATTCTCCACTATTTCCATTATTTCTATTCCACTAAATTTTTCCCTTTTTTCTCTCTTTCTCTCTTTCATTTCATCTGTCTGTCTCGTTCGGTGTCTGCACCAAAAAGGGATGAACGGTAAAAGCATCCTGTCTGCAATGGGTCGACATACGCCGGAGCACTCCAGCGTGATGAGCACAGCGGGCTCAGGAGCCACCACCTCCCCTTGTTCATCTCGCTCCTCATCGCAGCATTCAGGGACAGGGGCCCACACACCTGGGGGGCCCCAACGATCACCCTGCACCCAGGTCAAAAGTGCAGAGAGTAGCAGCAATGCCCTGACCCCCAATGCTGGTCCTGCCAGGTCTCCAGTCTCCCCCAAACTTTCACCAGGTGAGTCTACTTAGTCAAGATACACTACACATGATTAGGATTACTTCTCAGCAGTATTTGAAAGGCTCTTATCACTCTAACAATGGCCCAATATGGCAGGTACCTGTTGTTATCACCAAAAATCAATGCTGTAAATTATGTCGACCCTTTTAGGCCATTAAATGTGAGGAAACCAAGCCTTATCAAAAGCTGTGTGGGTGTAATGGTACAGTTAGATTATAGGGTGGTACAATACATGATACAGCATTTACCAATAGATATGCTCACAATATATTTAAAAAAGTTGGAATGAAAGCATGGAGATACTTTCAAAATTATCTATTTCTGTCCATCGAAGCAGAACATGTGCAAAAACAATTCCTATAAGTTTCACCTTTCTTCATTTTTATAACTAATTTTTTTCAACCTTGAAAGCAGCAGTTTGACAGAATAAAGCACAACCAAAACAGTTTAAGCATATTCTCCCATGATTTTAGATCTGTGGAGGAGCTCAAGGGCATTTTTTAAGAACAGAAGCTTCTCAACATTTGAGGCAGCAGTTGAGAACTCAGCAATTCTCAGTATTAATAGATGACATGTAATTGCACCTGCTGGCATATAACGTTTGCAGATACAATTAAACTTTTGGGACTATGTTTTATCATTTATGAAGTAAATCGTCACATTTTTGTACGGCAGTATTTGTAACACAGTACATTACCTTACACCACTAAAGTCTTCGATGGAGAAAACATTTTGTGGAATCCTTACATTGGTGTGCCAACGATCCAAGCAAACATTTAATTATTAGGCATTATGCTAATGATTAGAAAAAGAAATCTGATGGAAAATTGAGGACACCTATGTGGAAAAAAGGTCTCCTGATGTTTGTTCCATATTTTGAACACACCTTTTCATTTTATTCTTTTTTTACTTAACAATGCTGTAGTTTTTAGACTCGTTCCTTCTGGGTGCTGCTAATCCAGCTTTAGGTTTCTAGATTGGTTATCCCCGTCACATGATTTCATATTGTTTTGATCTGCATCACCATGCTCTGTCTGTACTTTGTGTAGTGTTTTGTCACCCTGTTCTCCACTGTTCTGTTTTGTCTCTACCTGTTGTAGAGGGATCATACTTCTCTAAAACTGTCAAACTAATGCGTAAATGCTTAATTAATTGTCAACTTTCCGCTTTTCCTTCCATTGAATTTCACCAGAGGAACCACAGTGGAGCGGAAAGAACGATGGGTGCCGCGAGTAGCTTTGAAGACTTGTGTTGTATGTCCACAGAGAGAAGCCGCTCCGAGAAGCATTTATCACTGCGGAGGAGTCCATCACCCCAGAAAGGCTCCACTCTGCCGTCGCCCCAGGTGGTCTTCCTCAAGGACATCGTCTGCTACCTTTCCCTGCTGGAGAGGGGGACGCCTGAGGACAAGCTAGAGTGTGAGTGACAGGGATGAGGGGATGCAGGTGGAAGGTCAGTTCCTCTCAGGGGGATGTGGAGTGGGAGCAGCTGTCATGCACAATGTGTGTGTGTGTGTGTGTGTGTTCAGGCCACTAATACCGCTGGTCTCAGTAGCATGTCAGCTCAAGTTGACAGTGAGAGTAATAAGGTTGTTCCTTCCTCTTCTGGCTGCCTCCCCAGGGCCCTAGACATGGTGATTACACTTCCCACACAGGGCAGGTCAGTAACATGCTTAAGCCCTGCTGTGCCCAATCTACTTCTTTAGTGTCTGA
Source organism: Scomber scombrus (assembly GCF_963691925.1). Lineage (NCBI taxonomy): Eukaryota > Metazoa > Chordata > Actinopteri > Scombriformes > Scombridae > Scomber > Scomber scombrus. The sequence continues at coordinate 6,849,304 of NC_084982.1, read as the reverse complement.
GGCTATATTGGTGCACACTGACATGGCTAATCTCCTCTAACTGGTCCCCATGCCCCGGTACAGAAGCAGCATGCTTGGCCATCTGGAGGGAGTACAAGAAGGAATGTTACAGCTTCACAGAGCTACTAATTATCTGATGCTATCTGAATCATCATGGGATCTCTGTTCTCTCGTTCCCCTCTAGTCATGTTCCGGTTGTATGACACAGATGGCAATGGGGTTCTGGACAGCTCGGTGAGTGGACTCTGTCTCTCCTCCTTTCTCCCTCCCCCCTCCTTTCATCTTTTCCCTCTCTGTGTTTTGTCTCTACCTTTGCTCTTTGCACACAGCAGGTCCAAAAATAGTAACCTGTACACTCAGTGACAGCGGTTGTGTTTACATGAGATCATTTGTAATGGTTCTGTTCAGTTTAATATTAGCCATGTGCCGAAGTGATCACATAAACAGAGAAGCTCTTCTGTGAATATGTTATGCATTATATGCAGGGAATTACTTGTTGACTTTATTACACTTTTTATTTCATTTTTTTACATCGCATGCTGGAGTATTTCTACATTTCATCCTTGTTTGAAATGTATGAGGAGTGATGATTATGGAAGAGGATAAATGGATGTCTTTCTCTTGTAAGGAGCTGGATCGCATCATCAATCAGATGGTGCATGTGGCAGAGTATCTGGAGTGGGACTCAACAGAACTACGACCGGTGAGCAAAAAAACTTCACTGCAGTTGAATCTGAATCAAACAGCAAAACAAACATCATCATTCGCTAACTGCCAGCTGAAACCTCCCCAGCCATCAAACCTAACCTTAAGATGATTTTAGAGTTTTAAAAGGTAGATTCCAACAAGTGCTATGAAGATAAATGGCTGGCTTATTAGAGGAAAGCACCTGTATTTAGGATCTAGTACAATTTATGAAGGAAATTAGAAATATGCAGGATGCATCTGAAAAGAAATTGATTCTATGATGCTACATTGTAATGATATTTAAGAGAAAAAGGTTATGTATCAGCTTGTCCATTCTTTGCAAATGGTCACATGATGTTTACTTTACACTATGTGATTAGCTATAACTTCCTGCTGTTCTCTTAGTACAAGGTATATGTGTCTATATAAAATATGTAGCTATATTATTATGTGTATGTGTATGAGGTTAAATGTCTTCAATGTTATTTTATTGCAGTCAACTTATTCTAATGTGCTATTTTGTTTTTTTTAGTTTACTTGTGCTTTAACTTTTCTGCTAGGATAACTTATATGCTTATATGTCAGGATTGTTGAAATTGGAAACAGCATTTATGAAAACCTTTGAAAAATGAAGTATTAAAAAAGTAATTTAGGATCTTGTTATTATCATTCAGGAGGTTTTTGAATGTTCTACAAGTGAAACTAAAACTGGTGAAACTGAAAACACACTTTTTGCACATTTTATCTGTACGGATGAATAAATGAGGTATTTCCTACTGGCATAACTGATTTGTATTCACTGTGAGCTCTGAAATCAAACCGAAACCATGAACTGATAGTATCAAATCGTCACAGCCCAACCATTCTAATTATTTTAAAGCTGTAAGTGTGTGTGTCTATTTATAAAAGTGTATCTGGTAAAGATTTCTTGGTTTGTTTTTAGTTTCTCAAAGTTGACCTAGTAGAGTTC